>NC_035108.1:461000190-461303220 GCF_002204515.2 Aedes aegypti
AAAATGAAGGTCTAAGAACCATGATTTATTTAACTGTCCGCAAAATATGTAATTTCATGTTTCAAATCAGACTTCAAACCAGTTTTTGTACAAACTACTGCTACTACTCTCTCATACATATTGTCTTCTTCTACATTATGTCTTGCGAACGGGTTTAAAACTAAAATAATAAGATCTAGTACGGTGGCTTATAGTGTCCCGTAAGGAGGCCCAGCAGCGTAGCTAGGGGGAGCGGTGGGTGCGGTCCGCACCGGGCCCCGAGCTCCTAGGGGTCCCAAAATCGCAGTGAAGATTTCTCATAGTATTAAATGTTCGACATAGCTTTTAGTAAACTGAAAATTTGTAAGATCCCAAAAAGAAAATGAGCATGACAAGAATAAGTTTTGGAGGAGACTTGGATCAACTCTCACTACGGCCTAAAATCACCCAAATTTATTTTCGGGTAACCTTAATAATTCATCAGATTTTTTTTAGTAATTTTGAAAAAAAAATGCATTTTACCTAAAACCACTATAATATTGATAGATAGATATTACTAGATCTATCAGGCGTTCTCATATTCATTATGGTTCTATTTAGAATCGCACATTTGCAAAAACGAAAATACAGTCATCTCTCCCTTACTCGATATTGAAGGGACCATCGAGTTAGGGAGGTATCGAGTTACAGAACATAAAATCAATGCAACTGCGATCCAAGGGACCATCGAGGTAGCCATGAAAACCAACTTTTACTATGGTTCTCTAACTCGATATCGAGATACGAAATATCGAGTAAGGGAGAGATGACTGTAGCAGTTTTCTCCAGAATGGACAACAAATCTAGAAAAAACGACCGTTTCTTAATTTGTCAATTATGATAAATAGATGTTCTTATTTTTTTTTTGTGATTTGTTTGAATATTGAAAAAAAATGCTTCGAAAATTTTGACTAACGCTCAATTCTTAGCCTTTAAGGGACTTTCAAAGAAATTGCCATAGAGATTCCGAAAGTTTCTACCTGGACTTTTCCATGGATTCTTCAAGAATTCTTACAGGAATCATTCTAGCAATTTATCAAAGTTTCAACCAAGAATTCCACTGAGGAGACTTCTGAGCATTTTTCCTCTATAAACCCCTGAAGGGATTTCTTGCCGTACCCTTGGCCAAGAAATCCCGTGGGTTCCCAAGTTTTTTCCTTGTTTCAAATATACCCCTTGAGATTTATAGATATTTTATAGATTTTTTTTTCAAGATTTATATTTCATATAAATGGAAATCCTTTTAGATTCGTCGTTCATTTTTGGAGCCCTTCTTGGATTCGTCCATTATCACAAGGAGTTCTTCAAGCGATAAAAGCAGTGATTTCCCCAAAAACTCTTCAACGAATCTACCAGTTTTTTTTTTACAAAAAAAATCTGTTAAACGTTCTTGCAAGATTTCTATAGGACTTCTTCTATAAGGAAATATGTTTCCTTTTTAGACTTCAGAAGAATCTCTGCATATTTTTTTTCAAGGTGTATTCCAATATTTTCTCCTGTGATACATCTATGAAGTTCTTTGGGAGTTTCTCATATAATAATATCTATAATTAAATCAAACATTTTAGCTTGATTGCCTCAATACTAAAATTTCAGGAATTTGTTCGGTGATTTCATCAAACATTTTCCTAAGAATCGTTCCGATTTTTTTTCACGGGTCTTCAAGCGTTCAACTAGGGTTAACCGTAAGCCGTACAACGTATGGAAAGATATCCAAGAATACCATTGAAGATTATTTTGAATAAAAACATATAGAAACTCGTGAAGCAATAGCTTCATATGTATTTTTTATTTCCACAAAACATAACATCAAAAACTATTTCTTGGTGGAAATCCTGGCTACGCCGTCGTTTGGGTGAATTTACACCAGCAGTATATTTTGTCATCTTTTTTATAACGAAATTTTCTTCCAAATGTTAAATGTTTCTGAAAAAAATATTGAAGGTTCTTGTGAGTTCGGTAATAAAAGGAATATTTTTCAAACCTCTATTTGAAGGGCCCCCAAATTTATCTCCGCACCGGGCCCCAAAAACTCTAGCTACGCCACTGGGGGAGCCATTTCTCGCCGTACAGTGTAAAATCACACACAAAATAGTGTTTTTCAAAAAAGTTGCCAATAAAATTCTAAATAACCTTTTTTACATAATACAACTGTGGTATGAAAGGAGATACTTTCTAGCTAAGACAAGACGTGACAGGTAAAGTACAAAAACGAAACCAATTGCCTGTCAAAAAAGACCACTTCTCATTGGTCGTTTTGGTAAAGGCCTACTTTCACATCATTGAGTTGGATTGCAACAGGGCAGTTTGTTGCTAGCCCGGCCGTGTTGCTAGTTCATAGATTAGAATTTTTATCAAAAGTTTGGAAAGCCTTCATGAAATCTTTTTGTTTTAAATCTATTTTGATTCGATGTTAAGTTCAAAGCAGCTTACAATGCAAAAATGAATAAAAAGTACCTAATTGTAACCAATATAATGCAAATTATGTCAATTCTCTCTGAAAATGTCGCTAGTTTTGAATTTAACCCTGATTTTCGTCAAGGTTATTGACTGGAAAACAACGGGGCAGTCTTAGTTGAGCTGTCACGTCCTGTCCTAGCTTCCTAGGGGCGGGACAGCTTTTGCTTTTGAGCAAACTCTTGAGTGAGCTTCAGAGCAACTCTGAGTAACTCTCGTTGCTTGTTTCCTGTGGGCTTAGCAACCCAAGTAGCAAGCCGTTTTTTTGTGGAAGCTTCTTCCGTCAATGTTGTGATGGCATGTGTTTACGATGGCAGGAAATTTTTTCCCCCGATTTACGTAGAAATATTAGACCAGAAAGCCGCGGAAAACATTGTTACACAGCATTTAACAATAGAGTTTGTGAGCTCCGAGCTCCTAGTTTGCAGTTCACTGATACGGATGCATTAGGCCTGTTCGAAAACCGAGCCCGATAGCATTCACTGGAACGGAAGGAGCAAATATCTGTTCCAGAAATTCTATTAGAGTCATATGTCTAAAACTGGTTTATCTCCCCGCTTTAAACTAGAAAGCTTATCGTAAGAAACGTTTTCCTACCCATTGCACTTAGGCAAGCTAATCCGTTGTCTTGTGTGATTCCTTTAAATAGCAATAGTCCACTGTAAACTTGAGCGATTAATTACAGTATCATAGATATTATCAACTTTAGTAAAGTTTATTGTCAACTTTAGTGGAATCCTGGGAGGGAGGCACAGAACTGCAAGATAACTCCAGCTTGCCAACAACAATCAAGGCAGGCTTGGGAATAATCGCTAGTTTTCTTTTGTTGTGTACTTTCGATCTTTCCTGACAAACATGGAAAAAGGGCCACAGTTTTCTATGCACTAAATATGCATTTTCATTGGAAAAAGTTAAACGATGCGTTTTTTAAATGCTTCATATTCAATCAGATTGAAAGATGCTTACGTGACATTACTTGCATTATGTGCATGAATTGTTTTTCATTCGATTTTTGTCACTTTTGATGAAATGCGAAAATGTGTTACGCGTTTTTTCTATGTTAGTCCAATGTTTAATATCTCGGCTCACAGTGACAGTTCGTGACAGCGGAATCCCGGCTCACTATGACGTACAGAAATTTTGTATTGGTTTCTCCCTCCCAGGTGGAATCTATTGTTTTAGTATGATATCCAAACGGGTATTTTTTCGCTCAATGAAAAATGACAGCACCACAGAGACATCCGTAACGATTATGGAACAAACTGATACGAGTTTTCAATGTGTTCACGAATTATAATTTTCAATCATTACTACGACTCATTTACAATAATCTCGTTTAATGAAGATTATCTTGTTCAGCTCAATAATGGATATTTCCTCTTGAATTCGTAGAACTACTAATAGGAGATCACCACCAGGCGTTACTCATGTTGGCTACAGCGAAGTATAATTTCAATTACGGGAGATGCATTGGAAATATTGCAAATTGTTTTGGTTAGTTCCAGCGGGATATCCAAGTTTGGACTACCAGCGAATATTATTCTTTTGGGTCTGAAATGGAAAATTAATTCAATTCTTTGTAACAGAGAAATGATTAACTTATTGAGCGCGCACTTAATGTCAGTTGTTTTTTTTTAATCCAAGTAATCGTTAATTGCTTTGAGCAAAATGCGAGTAACTCAAGCTTGCTCTAAATTCAAAATGTTGCTCTGTGCTATGCTGTCCCGCCCCTAGGATACTTCAAACTACAAATAAGGCTTATGGAACGATTAAATTGTGAAACATCATTAGATATCCTGTGACAATCGATGAATGGATCACTGGCTGAATTCCTGGAGGGCTTAGAACTTTTTTGAGCAATTATTGAAAATATCTTTGGAGGAATGTGTGGTGGAATCTCAGCAATAACTTCAAGAGTATATAATACCAACCAATATAATGCAAATTATGTCAATTCTCTCTGAAAATGTCGCTAGTAAAGTCTAGGCTGAGTATTTGAAGATATTTTTAACTAATTTTCATATCAATGAAGAAAAATTCTACAATAATTACAAAATTATGAGAGGCTAAAAATCTGAGATTGTTATTGTTTCATGGTAGCTTTTGTTTTTAATCAGAAATAACAGTATTCTTTACTTAAATAAAGCATACTTTACGCTTCTATCGGTACATAGAAGCATGGACGAATACTTTCCGCTGGAAACCCAATATTCAAATTTTCATGCCCCGTATCTAACCAAGTGGCATAATTAGATTAAGGTTAATCGCCTACAACACTTTTGTTTGAACATGTGGCGCGTATTTGTTCCTATATGAACAAGGCATTCGAAATATGTCGCACCAAAACGTGGTGTCGTCCACCGAAAGGTGGCGTCAACAAGGCTATCCCCATTCGATTGACACTTAATCGTGTCTTGGTGCAGTTGTTCAGCTACCGAAAAAACATGTTGCATGGCAATGATTTCTGTTTTTGGGTTTAATGTTTCCCAACTTCTGTCTTGTGGCTGACCATCGATTATTAATATTCTCTTCGCGAACGTCGTAGAAGAAGAAACAAATCGTATCGCTTCTGATGGTAAAATAGATCCATCCCGTAGAACTTTTTAATATCGCGGTCGCTTCCTTTTTCATTTATAGAGCAAATTTAACTTTAGAAAACTGAAAACTAACATGTAATCCTAAATAGTCATTGCGGAAGTTTTCGAGGTATCGCATTTTTTTCCCTCAAGAATGGTCTTTTGATAGTCATCTTTTTTGACAAAAATGCAAATTGGACATTCCTGCGCGTACGTCAATGGATGGACTGCAAAGCGCGCGCAATCGCGATTCGCATCCTTTTTTGGAATTGAATTACAACGCATGCGACTCGGTGCTGATTATTTGGCACCTAAAATTACCTTCAGTTTCGTTGTTGGGCCATTCTTTCTTGGCGTTAATGCCAAATCCGCCAAAGGGGTGTCAAGAAGCATGTAATTTAATGGGTTTAAGAAAAACCGGCTCAATCTGCAATGTTCTTCGCCGCGTTGCGGCTATGCAACTCAGCATGAGCGAGAAGGAAAGGCGATTAACTAAGTTGATATATCAAAGATTTGTGCTTCACTAGCTAACCGGTCTCTCTAGAGCAGGGGTTTTCAGACTTTTTGAATTGCGGAGCACTTTTTAAATTGGATTGTAGAGAACCAACGAGCAATAAATTGGGTAGATTTGTACTCCTGAAAATTTGAAGATGTATTTTCATGCAAAAAATTGATAACAAATCTTCGAGTTTGTCAGTATTCCACTGTAAGTTAAAAGAAAATCAAATTACAAAAAGAAATTTTAATGGAATTAGAATATTAGTTCCAATTTGATTTGTTTATTCATTCAAAAATTTGATATGTTTTTGAGCAGTGGTTTCCAACTGGTGGTTCGCGAATCCCTAGGAGACTGACGATTTCGCACATTTGTCTTCCGTGTTATTTTGTAGATTTTTTTATACATTTGACGGATTTTTCCGAAGCTATCAACAGATGTCTGATACTTTTCTTATTGCATCCAAGTCTGCAAGATTCTTAACGAATTGCTGAGTGGTTTTCTTGAACAATGATGATTATAGTCGTTGAAATTTATAACAGATTTCTGTCTCTCGTGGTTCTTTGCAAGCTGAGACGAGACTCGCGGAGACGGTCTTCTTTTTCTGTGATTGCTGAGTTTTTTCTTATTCCACTCTGTGTTTATATCAATCATGCGCAAGCCGTTCAAACTCTCACATGAACATCCCAGCAAAAAACTATTGCGTTTGCATAACACCGAAGCATACATAGCCTTTTGAGTGAAATTTCATGCCAGCAAACTTAGTAGACATTATGAATAACTAGTTTTGTAATTAGATTTTTTGCAATTTCTAATCGTAATAGGCTGATTTTCATCACGCCAATTTATCAGGAAACGGCCTACTTTCCTGCTCTGAAGTATACAGTGCGGGAATAGTCATTACGCTACTGAAACCAGTGTTGTAATGATTCATTACGCAACGCTTTCTTATTACGCAACTGTTTTGAGTTGCGTAATGAATCATAACACAACAATTTTTCAGAATTTGTGAAATGATGGAGAATGCATTCCGATATGATTTCTGATACCCTCAAGTGGTCTTCTACTAAAGTGCAAAAAATGTTGTACGTAACTCGTTGCAGAACTCGATTTTTACAGCACCGTAAACTACTATATCAGCATCATTGGAAAATCTGCTCCACTGACTGAGGGTTTTATTAAAAGTTTATTTTGAATACAATACTTTTCACTTTTTGAGCCATAAAAACGACGGGCTGCATTTGACGTTTCGTGACAGCGGAATTTGCGCTGCATATGACGTGGATATTTTTCCTCTTAGCAAGTCTCTCGAGTTTGCCAGTACCTAACAAGATCCTTGAAAGATTCCAATTGTACGTTTCGTCGGACTTATAGCATGATCTTTGAAGATTCCTGACAATATCTTGAGGTTCGTAAGTTCTTTAACGGACACTAAAGGATATTTATGTTGAATTATTGTGGAAATGAAATGGACTTTTACCACGATATTTTTGCTATTCTTATCATGGTCTTTAGCGACAAGTTTTTTGAAAGATAATCGGCCGGCACCTGGTATTATGTCGGTTCAATTTAGTTCTGACTCAATTGTTATAATTCTAGCAAATCATACATTATTATAAACTGCATCAGGTTTTGGAACGCAGTTAAGACACTCGGGACCACTGTTTAACAGAATCACGATCTGAAAACTACTGCGTCTATAGTATGGTTTAAATCGCGGGTGGGTGAATGGACAGCCAAAGGAAGGTGGCCGCCGGAGAGCGTGAGAAGGAACCCCGGAGAATGCTCCAAGAAAAGCAAGAAAAAAACTAGTTTGTCTTGTTTCATGCAATCTGACAATGTGGGCTCGAACAATTATGAAGCAAACGTCTTAGAATCGGATTGTTGCGTTCTTTCCTCGCGTACGGCTTGGACCGTACATGTCCATTAGGCTAGGGACAAGTTTCCCAAAATATAAAACTCCCGCGCATTTTACCGACAAATTGCTCGACTGACTTGGCTAATACCAAGCACAAGGTAAATAACGCCGATTAAATGCTTGGGCACGATTCAGTATTGAGTGTACTGAATGCTAGTGAAGCAATTGGCCGAATCGCTATCGAATGTGGAAACATGCTGACATTGACGTCAATTTTGATGATTTCAAAAGATTTCTAAAGAAGTTTCACTGTATATCTTAAATTTATATCTTAAGGTGAAGATGAATCATAGCCAAACTTTAAATTTTTAAGTGCACAAATCTGGAGAACCGAACACCCGTTTGAGCTGAAAACTTAATCGATTGATCACCATCAGCTAGTGAGCAATCGATTACACTGCGGAACACGTTTTTGTCTCAAGCATCGAAATACCGCTATTTACTTAATTAAGGGTTGCTGAATCCATTGCCGTCTTCAAAAATATCATAGCACGTCTAGTTTTTGAGATATTAGGGATGATTCAAATATTACGTAACGCAAAATTTGTCACTTTTGAACCCCCTCCCACCCCCACGTTACAGATTTTGCTGGAAAATTTAAAAATTTTGTACGGACCGTAACACTTCCGAGAAACCCCTCCCTCCCCCTAGTGCGTTACTTTATATTTGAGCAATCCCTTAGCTGTTGAAAATGCAAAATTTGACTATATCAGCCAACTTGCCAACTTATTTGCTTATTTTGCCACAGAATTCAAACTTTATGTGTATAACAATACTTATCAGCTAAGTTCATAGTACTATCGATGCTCAAAAGTTATTTTTTTTTTTTGGTGTTTTAGGAATGTATTGTATTTGGCCATATAAGAGTAACGAAAAATTTGGATGGAGACTGCAAGTATGTTGAAAAAATCGATTTATGCTAAATTTATTCGTGCAATTTCAACTAAATTATATCTGAAATGTAACTTGAAGTCCTATTTTGCATGCTTGGTGGGTTGGATCACAGAAATGTTTGATAAATCTTACCTTAAATTTCAAGTGAACATTAATTAAACCAGTGTTTTATACAACTTTGACGACCTGTAGCTAAAAATAGTGACGTGTAGGGACATTTCTGAGAACGGCATCAGATTCAGCAACCCCAAATCTACTAGAGACACATAATTTAATCCTTGAGACACGCAAAAATGTCATTTTTGTTACGCTGTGTTAGGTTTTCAAATAAAACGAATGTTTGGTTCTTCAGATTAGTGCTCTTGAAAATTTGAAGTTTGGCTTCGATTCATCTTCACCTTAAATTAAAAGTGTAAACAACTTATTTGCGTTCTTTTCTACCTACGTTTTGCTTATTCATAGAAACTTTGATAGAACTCAACAAAGCTTTGAGAAAGTTCAATTATGAAACGGTGACAACGACAAAATCGGGTCAGTACTGTATTAGAAGAAAGAAGAGCTATTCTAAAGAGAAATGTTTGCCAGTTTCGGCCAGCCTGATGTGTTTCAGAATATCGTTGTTATTTTGGAACCAGTGTCTTAAATGCATTTTGTCGATCATGGTATGAAACATACGACAACTTATCCTTGCCTTAAAATTGACTACAGGATAACAAGTACGACGGTGAACTTCATTGACGCATATATCGAAATTTTCTATCAAAAGTATTATCAATACTAAAAAATATTTATCCCTTATATAAGAAAAAACCCATAGATCTCATTTTGAAGTGAAATTGATCATGCATTATTCTTACTCTTATCTGGTCGCGAAAAATCTTCCATGCCGAAGTGAACCGGGAAAGTGCTCAAGTTGTTATTTACTTCTGAAAGCTGACATTAATCCAGCTTACTGCTGCGTTTCAGACAATTTGATGGATAAAAATCCCACATGAAGGTTATTTTTTGTTTGTGTTGCATGATTTGTTGGTGGATTTTGACAAAATCGTTCATAAAAGTTGTCGTACTCTTAGAAATATACTAGGTAAATTCCGTGGATGCCGGCCTAGTATATCATTCTGAGAGCTTCGGTAGATTTCCATAAACATAGATTTCAGGAACATCAATTTTTAGGGACCCACGAGACATTTGTAATGCTTCAAAAGGGGTCGTAATAATAAAAACGTAATCTCCGATTACGATCCGATTCTTCTGAATAAATGCTTAATTAACTTCTGCTAAGGTCTCTGACGGAAATGTAAGATCTCTGAGAAATCCTTTGAATTTTCTTCATATATATTACTAGTCAATTTTATTGTAAGAAATATTGAATTAAACCCTCGATAATATCCTGCAGGATTTTCTGGAAAACATAATCCCCGGAGAAAAACGAAATTCTAGATAAATCCCAGGAGAAACCTTTAGAAGAACTTTACGAGAAATTTTAAAGAAATTACATATTCGAAGGATACCTGACATAATTTCCGAAGAAATCTAAAAAGGGTTTTCTGGAGGAATCCTTGATTGAGTATGTATTTTTGAAGGATTTTTTAGAAGAATTCCTGTAGCTGTTTTCGAGGAATCTACGAAGAGAGAGAATACTCGTAGAAATTTCTATAGGAATCTCCCGACCCTTAAGCATTTACATCACTGCAATGATATGTTTTTTTGTGGAAATTTCATCTAGAATACTCAAAGGAGAATGATCATGGAAGTCATTTCAATATTTCACGCAACACTTTTTATTATATAGAAATTTCTTAAGAAATCTGCGGTATGAATAGTTTTTACGAATTTCAACATATACTTGGGTAAAGCCAACAAATACTTGCAATAAAGAAGAAATGAATATCTTTCGCACAAATATAGATTTTTTTCATTTTATGCAAGATTCATCAATTGATGTTCAAATATTTCATTTTGAAATTCTCATCTACGTCATCCTTTCTAAAAATCACAATGACATCAAATGCTCGAAGAACAAAAATACTTTTTAACATTTCGAGACTGAAGAATTCATGATTTCTGAAGCTTCAATTTTTGAACTTAAAAAATATTTTTGCTCCAGTTTTTCACAAGTTCTCCAAAAACTTTTTTGAGAATCTGCGTTGATATTGACCATTGATCATCGGGTTTTTAATACATTCCGATGATCCTTGGGGGACCGACATCCCAATTAAAATTTTGTTGGCCACCATTTAGATTTTAGTCAATTTATCCCAAAAATTAAATATGAGTTATTGGAAAAACCATACTAAACGGTTAAGTTGTCTCCAAAAAATCTCAAAATTACAAGATGATTTTTTTTAAGTTTTCAAGATTCTCAAGTATTGATTTGAAAAGTGAAATACCGAACACGAGAAAACATTTGTAGCCTAAGATATTAAAGTTGGTTATGGCTACGCGTCGGTCTCCCAAGGAGTTTTGGAATATTTCCGGAGCCAGACGACCAATGAATAAAATAGATATAAATTCTAAAAGTAGAAAAAGTTTTTTCAGAATTTACGAAAAAATATGGTAGAAATATTGAAAAACAGAAATGTTATCGCGATAAGGATGTTTTTTTTTGTTATAAAAAATGAAATTCAATTTCAAGAATATTACGCAAAATTCTTTTTAATATATTCGAACCCTCTGAGCAGAATAACATTAGAGAATCAAAAAAGTATATTTGAGTACCTTGTACCCATTGAGAGAAGAGACGAACCAGCCAAGGGCTGAAAGTCTCGTTAATAAAGACAATTCATTCAATTTACCTTGTACCTTTTATTTCCGCCCTAATTGCTTATCTTTGACAGATACGCGTATTTCGACTACCACTTGTAGCTACTTCAGTGTCAGTTACTCGTATCCACTAAAAAATGCCTAATTGTAGGCAATTACTATTGAAATATCTGAATATCTAACAGAAACTCGATTGTTTCAACAAAATGAGCAAGTCAAACCTCTAAAATTTTCCTATAAAAATAATGCTTCAAGCGTAATTGAAATGTTACGGCACAAGTGAAATCAAAAACTTTTCTCACTACTTGGATGAGCATATCTTAAAATGTATTTTGAGAAACTTTGGTAAAGGTATTTTTTATTTTCGCTAATGAATGCGTTTTGAATGATCCCTTAATTTTTATTAGAAAAAAGATTTTTCCAACTTCTTGAGATTGAAATTCAACTGCAGTTGATTATTATATAATACATCCATAAATCATTCATTAGTGAACCAGAAGATTAAAGATGTTCTAGAAAGTTTTCATAATTTCAATAATCTACATCATTTTATTGCGCTACCTTTTGAAATAAAAAAAGTTAGAGAGCGAATTTCAAAAGCTATGAAATTTGGCACTTAGGACCCTTTTCCATATAACGTGCCTTGACCAGACAAGCATATGTACAGAAGACACCACTATATCTGACATTTTTAAAGTTATCAATTTGATTCCATAAAATTTCGTTCCCTGGACCATTGGTAACCGAGCGTGTAGCTTGTTGTTTTCGAGCAAATGAATGGACAAAGATAAAAATAATTATCACTGGGAGATAACGGAAGATCTTCTCTTCATGGTAGCATTTCTAAGTAACGTTTAATCCATTCGTTTGCTTGGTAAAAACAAACTACAGGCTTGGTTACCAATGACTTTTAGGACGAGATCATAAATTAAGCGAGAAATCTTTGTTACGAACAATAAATTTCTGAATGTACCGTAAGGACACCATTCGCCGCTCATAAATTAGTTCAAATAAACTGCATAAATTTGCATACTAGCATACCATAATGCAATGGTTCTCAGTTCAAATTCTTATGCGAGTCACCTATATGCTTTCAAAATATAGCACAGGCCACGAATCGACGAAATTCATAGGCATCGGGAGCAACAAAAGCCTTTAACTATAGTCAAAAGGGTTATAACTTTTTTTATTCATAAGAAATACAAGATTAACAAACCATTAATGTTTCACTTTTACAGATTTCGAATTGACCGATTTTGATAAATACAGTCGATACTCTATAAAATTCTGATAGTCATTCAAGTACCTAACAGTAAAATTTTCGATATTTTAATGACCATCTTTCTAGAAGATAGTTGCAAAACCAAAGAATATTAAAAAAGGCACAAAATCTTTCGAACTCGTACAAAAAAGATGTGGAAATTCATGTTATGTCTGAAGTGCTGTAATTACATTCGAACCGATCCCTCCGAAAACTCTGATCAAACCATACGATATAATTTCCAACGATGATCATATTGTATGGAAAATTTAAAAGTTTGCAAGTGTATTGTCCAATTCTGTGAAACGATTAAACTGATGTTTGAATTTTCACCAACCGTGCACGGTTAATCTATCACAACTATGTACTAAAAAATTCACATGGAAAGTTTTTCATTACATTTTTTTGGAAATCCCTTCTCCATTCACTACGGCGAAATTGCCATTCGCGTCACAACATTAAACCAGTTCTCTAACCTCAAAATTTTCTATACCACACAGGAAGATGCCCCACCGGCTTTTCGCCAACGGTCCACCCATAGCTTCTTCAATCGCCGCACCGTAAATGGCTGTTTTCCCATAACAAGAATGGTACCGGTCACAGCACGCACAAAAGAGCACAATAATCCACAAATCAGCGGAAAACCAGCGCCATTAAAAAAAGCACAGTTTAGTCCACCGTTTGCTGGAGAGGAATTGTGGGTATGATGTAGCGGCCAAAAGATCATCATCCGCAGATATAATACCCTACATCCAGAGCCGACCGTTTCAGATGTGAGTAGACAGGCGATCATCAACCAGAGTCCGATAACCTTGGGGAGCCAAGCTCGCGCGGAAGACCCGGTATTATTTATTAGCACCATATCCGTCCATGTAAGATACAGTCAGTGACAAAGGTTAGTAACCAAAAATCCTGTTTTTCTTTGCGCAGGGCTGGTAGCGATCAGATAGCAAAATAATAATGACTAGTGACTGAAACTACAGGTTTGACAAAAGTTTTTGCTTAGTGAAATAACCAATATTTCCAGGAGAACTATAACAAATAATAAAAATTGCTGTGAACGTGGATCACAGTATGACTAAATGCTACATGATGTAAATGATAGCTACCAGACTACCAGAAGCTAAGATACAGAGTCCCAAACCTGGGCACTTTGTATGGAGAACAGCATTCGGTTGCTAACGTTTTGTCCCTGACTGTAGATAGCAGCTCAGCGCGAATTTCGCAGATTGGCTCAGAGGGCTTCTCCCAAAAAAGGAATGACAAACGCTGAGAGCAGCAGCAGACAACCGGACTACTACATTGGCCCGAGTGGAATTCCGCGGATCGTGGGAGGTTCGTGGCGATCGGGTACTGACGTTGACCACCAGCGAAGACAGCGGAAGATCATGAATCAGTGCGGTAGTGCTTTGGTCGGAACTGACCCAGTGAAACTGAACAAATGTTTGTACAATCTAACGGTGCGCAATCGTAACGGAAGCAGCAAAACCGAAAGTGATATGGCGATACGGAGCCACCCATGTAGTCATAAATCAAAATCGTCCGCCAGTGGCAGTGATAGTGATAATAATACTAATAATAGCAATTCGAGAGGGGCGTCGTCGTGGTCCTCCTCAACGGTGATAACAACGGGATTGAGCAATAATCGGCGGAATCCCGTTACGTCATCGACCTCCCGCGCGGGTTCGTCGTCTATTCCTAGGAGCACCACCACCCAGTGGACTCATCATCATCATCATCTTGGTAGAAGTGCCAATCAATCGGGTGCTGTTGTTGGGAGGTCACTGCTCAGCGATAGACAACGCAGGAATGCGGTGACCGGTGTGAGCGATTCCAATCGACTCGAACGCGGAGAATGCGGGAGCAGCCTGATGGTGAGACAGTGCAGGTGAGTGTGAATGATTGATGAAGAATGATCTTCTGACTGAGTGACGTTATTTGCCGAGTTGGTGGGGAATTTTTAATAGGATCAAGTGTCGTCATACAGCAGTGAGTCAATCCATCATTGACACTTTTGATTAGTGGAATGATAAGTCACCATGACGCTTTGAATAGCCATCAAGACTCAATTAACATTATTATGAATATCATGAATTGCATCACCAATTATAGGTGACTCCCAGATCCTTACCTTATCCCACTAACCCAATACTTTTTCAATGACAACTGTGAAGATGAAAAAGATTCTTCGGGCTTGTTACAATAGATAAATAAATTAAGGACAATTATACAAGTTCACACATAACAGAACAAATCATAACATTTGTAGCGTTCGTTCTCCTTCTTATGTGGAAAACGTTACTCCTCGAGCCCTACGGGATGACGAGGTTTCGTTTAAAATATTTGAGAACTCGAGTGATTCCTGCAAATACTTGTGTTTTATTATGCTAATTGCTTTTGATTGACAGTGGCACAATTTCTGTCTTCATAGCTTGATTTGATCTTTTTTTTAATTTCTTTATTAGTATCATTCCAAACATTACATTCATTTCTTATATCTAGGTATTCTGTGTTATTAGACAACACTATCATCCTAATTTGGTAAAACAAATTTAAGATTTTATTAACATTTTGTTAACAACATATTACATTTCATTTGCCGTAGCAGTTCAGATTTTTTACAGGTGAGTTGATTTCACCTGCTTATAAGAGAAAAAAACGTTTTCAATTTACTTAACCTAAACATATAACGCATTAATCGTGGCAATAGAAGATTGTAACGATTTTTGCCTGAAATTATTAATGATTTTTTTTTGACATTTGTTCCAATGTTTCAACATTGGATATTCTATGTAACTCATTGGTACTAGTGATCCTTTATAAGAGAGATACGCGGAAGCTGACATTTCTGTCAAAGTGTGAGCCAATCGAGTAGCGAGAGCTGTCAAAGCGTGAGCCAAACGGACATGCACTATGTTTGTTTTGAACTTTTCTTGAGGAGTAATGTAATCCGCTTGAAATTATATCGGTGAAAGTTGTTTTGCATAGAGCAAAAAATAAGAAATATTTACCTTTTTTGAATGTTTGTCAATGCTATATTTAGTTAGTGATTTTTTTCTGCTGTTTATTAGTTTGTAAATGTAGCTCAAATCTATAACTATAATCTATAAAAATCTATAACGAAACAAAATACACTTTTTAGCAATGAGAAAGTCATGTGCGAGTTATAATATTATTCTCGACGCCAAGCAAACTCAGCACTGCTGTTCTGTTGTCAAATCATTCCATTTTACTTCCGCTAATCTCTCATATAAAGGATCACTAATTGGTACTATACCAGGGAGGAAGCTTCAGAATCCTTTTCAAAATTTTATTTTGAATTCTTTGCAGAGCTTTCTTCCTGGTATTACAACAGCTAGTCCATATTGGTACAGCATACAACATGGCTGGCCTGAAAATTTGTTTGAATATCAAAAGCTTGTTCTTAAGACAAAGTTTTGATTTTCTATTAATAAGGGGATAGATACATTTTACATATTTATTACATTTGGCTTGAATGCCCTCAATGTGATTTTTGAAAGTTAAATTCTTATCTAGCATGAGCCTTAGATACTTAACTTCATCTGACCAATTTATTGGAACCCCTCTCATCGTGACAACATGTCTACTTGAAGGTTTCAAATAAAGAGCTTTTGGTTTATGTGGGAATATTATTAGTTGAGTTTTGGAAGCATTAGGAGAAATCTTCCATTTTTGCAAGTATGAGTATGCAAACTTTTTTGCAATCGACTACAGATGACACGCAGGCTTCGTCCTTTGGCGGAGAGGCCTGTGTCATTCGCAAAAAAAGATTTTTGACATCCCTGAGGTAACTCAGATAAGTCAGATGTGAAAATATGGTATAATATTGGTCCCAAAATGCTGCCTCGAGGAACACCAGCTCTTACAGGAAGTCTTTCAGATCTGGAGTTCTGATAATTAACCTGAAGTGTACGATTTGACAGATAACTTTGAATTATTCTAACAATGTATGTTGGAAAATTAAAGTTTTTTAATTTTACGATCAAATCTTCATGCCAAACACTGTCGAATGCTTTTTCTATGTCTAGATGAGCAAGACCAGTCTGGTATGATACCATAAAGGACTTATCGGAATTAGTCAACTTGACTCTATGGTTGTTGATTATGTTCTGTCTTTTATTTTGAAGTCAATCTTACAGCTAACCTCGAGCTTAATCTAGTACTCCACTATATTACGAGAAGGCTGAAACAACCAATATCAATTAACCAATCATAGAATACAAATTTAAAAGAAGGCGTTTACCAAACGGATGGGTAAACGTTTACATGTGTGTTCGCTGGGCCGTTGCACTGTCGGGTCAAATCAGTGCAAAGGCAAAAGTAGAAATTGTCTTTATGGGAATTGAAATATGAAGCTTCTCAGCATGAATGCGCTTCGTCATGAGAACAAAATAAGTTGCTCAAGTTGTGTGGTATGTGGATAATCGATGGGTTGTGAAAAATGAAACCTAGTCGATTAGTTGAAAAATGACATGTACCAAATGCTTTGAAGATGCAAGTACAGCTAACTTGCGTGTGGGAATGTTTTCCTAGAAGTTGAGCAATGTAAGCTGTCATGATCCTTAAATTATGATCTTTTTGAAATGCGTTAAAATAAACATGCTACACCATCCCCCTTTGGGTGAATGACGTAACGTAGTGAAGACATTCAATTCTTGTCAACATATGTGATATAAATGAAAAAAAAAATGTTGTTTCAATCTCCTTTACAATGTTAGATTATATTATTTTGATAGAATATTGGTAAATGTATTCAAAAACAAGAAGAAAAAATGCTTAATTAAATATCCGAATTTCTCACTTCTCAGCTTGCGCTAAGAATTTTGACCTATCTCATTTTTTTACTGTTTTTTGATTTTCATTATTTTTTTATGAGATTAGGCTCGGTTTTAAAACTAACACTTCCTAGGATTTAATTAACCTATTTTTATGAACTAAAGATAATTGATTTGTTTGTAAATTGATGATCTCACAATTTGGTTCTGTTATTGATTTTACTTTATATGGACCTGAATAAAATGAATCTAATTTACGTCTGTTTTCTTTTTGCAAATAAACTATATCTCCTATCTTGATTTGTAATGGGTTTATCGAACGATCATTTATTTCCTTTCGTATTTGTTTTTGTTCAAGTAATTTTTGTTTAACTATTTCATGTGACTTTTGAAGTTTGTATCTTAATTCTTTACTATAGAGATCAAAATTATAAACAGGATCAATTCTATCTGTGTATGTTTCGTGTGGTACTCTTGCTTTAACTCCAAAAACCAATTCATATGGTGTTAAACCATGATCAGTGTGTGGGCTAGTATTATATGTAAATGCATAAAATTGTAACCAATCATCCCAATCTGACTGATGTTCGTTGACAAAATTTCGCAGGTATTCATTTAAACACCTGTGATTTCTTTCCAACGAACCAATCGTTTGAGGATGATAGGCTGTAGAAAAAGTTTGCTTAACCTGTAATAGTTTACAAACTTGATCAAGGACTTCATTTTTGTATTCAGTTCCTTGATCCGATTTTAACTCTAAGAATTTTCCATATATTAAAATAAAATTTTCAACTAAAGATTTAGCAATTACGTTTGCTTCTTTTGTTGGAATAGGGACTAAAACTACATATTTAGTTAATTCACACTGTATCGTTACAGCATATCTATTATTATTATTTGATTTGGGAAGTGGTCCTATAGTATCAATAGATACCACTTCAAACGGTTTAGACGGTGTATTTGTAATTGTTAATTTTTCCTTTGTATGTTTGGTAATCTTGTTCAGTTTACACAATTCACAGGCCTTTATAAATTGTGCTATTGAACTTTTCATATTTGTCCAATTATAAATTTCTCTCAACTTGAGGTATAGTCTGTGCTGACCTATATGTCCTCCAGTCGGTGTTTGATGGTAATTTTCAAGTATTCTTTTAATCTCATCAAGATCACTAATGAACTTGGGTGGATTATATATTATTATCTGCAAATTTTTTATAGATTTCAAAACTAGTTCTTTAAATGTTTCTTTGGGTACCCATTCAAAAATACAGTCATGACTCGATAGCGCGATTTTTGTAATTCTCTTCATTTGCATTTCTTTTTCTAACACTGAAAGTGCAAACACTAATGTTTGTCTTATACTTCGCAGTTGTGTTGTAATTCGTATTATTATTTTATTCTTTTGTGATGCTTCATGTAATGTAAAAATTAAATTCTCATTTTCCATTGCACTTCGAAGTTTTGGTAGTTTTCTAGTTTCAGTCGGATTCTCTGTCGTATAAATAACAAGTTGATCAGGCTTATTATTAACGGCATTGTTTTGACTTTTGTTTTCATCAGGTAGTTCCTGACTACGTTTAGACTCTTTCAGTTTTCTTTTTGTCATGGCTCGTGTATTAACAGTAAATATACTTTTAGATTTTAATTCATCTGACGTCGTTACTATACGTGATAACGCGTCGGCAGTAACATTTGTTTTACCTTGAATATATTCAATAGTAAAATCGAAATCTTCCAAATCTAATCTCATCCGGGTCAGTTTGGATGTTGGGTTTTTCATATTAAATAAAAATACCAATGGACGATGATCTGTACGAATTACAAATTTACGTCCATACAAATAAGCTTTGAAGTAATCGATAGCCCAATGTATTGCTGTCAATTCCTTCAAAATTACTGATTTATTCTTTTCTCCAGGCGTAAAACTTTTACTGGCAAACGCTATGGGTAAATCGTTGCCATCAATATTCTGTGATAATACCGCACCACATCCTACATCTGATGCGTCGGTAGTCAATATAAATGTTTGCTTAAAATCTGGATATTGTAATAGTTTTGGTGACATCAAAAATGATTTTAGAGCATTAAAAGGATCTTCACATTTTGATGACCATTCAAATTTTATGTTTTTTCTCAACAATTGATTCAACGGGTATGCAATTGTTGCAAAATTTGGGACGAATTTCCGGTAGTAGTTACAAAAAGCTACAAACCTTCTGACTTCGTCACTGTTCTTGGGAACTGGATAGTTCTTTACGGTATCATATTTACTACTGTCAGGCAAAATACCTCTATCGGTTATTCTGTGCCCTAAGTACGTTACTTCTGTATTAAAAAATTTGCATTTTGACAAATTTAATTTTAAATTATATTTTCGAATTCTTTCAAAAACAACTGATAAGTTGTGTAAATGGTGTTGCATTGAACAACCTACAACAATTATATCATCGATGTAAACAAATGCTAGTTCTGGCGTCAACCCAGACATTGCAATTGTCATCATCCTTTGAAAGCTGTTTGGGCTAATGTTTAGTCCAAACGGCAATCTTGTAAACTGGTAATGACCTGATTGGGTCGAAAAAGCTGTATATTTTTTTGAATTTTCATCCAATGGGATTTGGTGAAATCCCGACATTAAATCTAAAGTTGAAAAATACTTCGCTCTACCAAGCTGATCTAATATGGAATCAATTCTTGGTAAAGGAAATTTGTCACTTAAAATCTTTTTGTTGAGTTGTCTAAAATCTATGACAAGACGCCATTTTTTCTTATCATCTGTTGATTTCTTCGGAACCAAGAGTATTGGACTATTATATGAGGATACTGAGGGTTCAATAATATTATCCTTCAACATTTTATTAACTTGGGATTGTATTTCATTACTTTGAGAATGAATAGTTTTATAATTTGGTATATAAGTTGGAACTGGATCATTCAAATTAATGGTCTGTTCGTAAAAATTGTTTGTAGTTACTGGTTCATCGGGTAGTGAAAAAATATCTGTATATTTTGTAATTAATTGTTTTAAATCATTTTTTGCATAATCTGGAACATTTGTTAAGTCAACTTCCTTCAAAATTTCATTATTTCTTTTCTGTGTGTCATCGGGTTTATTAATTTTTCTAGTATTTAATATTTGATAACGGGTTAATGGTTCTAACATAAATTCTAGGTCAACATTTGAAACATTGATGGGTCGTGATGTAGTATTCATAAATTTTACATACTGACAGGTTGGTGAAATTATTGCATTACCACAGAAAAGACCAGGCTTAATTTCCTTAGAAAATAAAACCATGTCTTCCGTGATTTTTAAATCTTTGATCTTCCGAATCACTTCACATCTCTGCGGAATTATGTAATTCTCATTTACTGTATCTTGGATTGGAACAGATACAGCTATATTATCAATATTAAAATTCAAAAGCCAAGATTCGTAATCAATATTGCATCTAAAAAGAGACAAAAAATCTCTTCCTAAAATACCATCTGTTAAAATCGGAAAATTCGCATCAACTAAATGAAATGAATGATTAACTCTTATCCCATTTCCAAAATTCAACACTGTCTCTGTTATTGCCATTGTTTCAATTTCTCCTTCTGTAATGCCTGTAATTCTTGTTTTAACTTTGTAGTTTATATTGTGATTTGTTAAAATTTTGTCAGTTTTAAATATAGAAATGTCCGCACCAGAATCTACAAGTAAAGTACAAACTGAATTTGCCATTTCTACTCCAATCTCGATAAAATTAGAAGCAGAAAGGTTTATGGTTAACACTGACCTAAAAAATTTCTTTGACTTTGTTGTTGTTGTTGTTGTTGGGGAGCAGCTCTGTTTGGAGCATCGCGGTTCTGGTTTTGTGGTGGACCGTACGGTTGATCCACATTTGCCACATATACTCGATTAGGATTGTCATATCGTGGACGATTATCATTAAATCTTCCACGATTATTGTATCCGTTATGGTAACCACCACGTTGGTATCTTCCACGCGAAGAGTTATGATAATAATTGTTTTGGGGTCTTTGAGAAAAACCTCCTCTATAGCAATTTCCAAAATTTCGGTTTCTGTTGAAACCATTACCTCGGAAATTCATTTTCCTTTCATTTGGGTTAAATTGTTTATTCCGCAAATTGAAAACTTGCGATGATGTATTATCAGTAGCACTCTCTTGTGCTTTTTGCAAGGCTTCTCTAATCGAAGAGAAATTGCCAGCTTTTAGGATTAGTTTAGTTTCGCTAGCGTTAATGCCATTAATGAGAGCATTTACGCCTGCTTTTGTGGTCATTGCCTTTGCTACATTTTCCGGGACCTTTTGGGAAATGTAACTATTTTCGAGTTTGCTACAGAGATTTTCAATCTCTTCACAGAAATTTAATACTTGCCCTCTCTGTTTTGTTGCATTTAATTTTGCAACAATCAGATCTGGTGTTAAAGTATCTTGACACTTTATTTTAATGTGCTCAATTAATGCATCAATTGTTACTATCGTATCTGGAAAGCCACAGCGAGCTTTTCCTGTTAAACGTGTTTTAAGGAATTTTACGGCCATTGCCGTATGGTTAGGTTGAATCAATTCTTTTAAAAAATTTACAGAATCGATAAACGATTCCAAACCAGCCGCACTACCATCATAGGGCTGCACTAGCGCTGTTGCTTGTTTAACGTCAAACTGACGTTCCACTTCCGGTTGCACCATACTGATCGAAGTTTCGTCCAACTGGTTTTTGGTGTTTAAATTATCTAATTTGGCTTTTAAAACTTGGTTTATTTCTAAATACCACTTTTTTGCATTACTTATTAAAATTTCATCCACAGAGTTTTCACTAAAATAAATTTGCAAATTTTCATAAATTTCCTTACAAGAATCTGATTTCTCTCTCAGGGTGTTCTCTGTGAGAGGAGTGTTAATTGATTTTTTTATATAATTATATAAATGTTTTAATTTTTCATATTCACTCATTTGAAATTCAAGATTATTAAATCTTTGGAAATTATTAACTATAAATGAAATTACTAAAATAACAATAAATTTGTGATGCTTGCTATGTGTTACATAATAATTTTTCCTAAATCAGTATATGATGGTGATGTAATAGTGATGTAATTGCACGTAGAGAAATAGATACACTGACCTCATCTAGTCGACTGGTCCGCGACTACAAACCTCAGCGACGGTAAGCCGGAATCATCTTACGTACGAACTGGTCCGCATTCCGCAACTACGAATCTCCGCGGCAGCAAGCAGGCATCATCTTCTTATTAAGCTGCCTAGAATCACTGGACACTGGCACCATCCCTGTACGTTGAATTGTTGCACCACTGCTCCACCGCAAAAAATCTCAAATTTACACGACTCGCAATTTCACCTTGAACCATGTAAAGTCATTCTTTTCCACTTTTCTGAAATAACTTTTTCCGTGAACTCTCAAAATGCTCACATAATTGTGCACTGTACGGCGGTATTAGATTTTCATTTGCACACATACTGTACTGGAACCAAGAATGTTTTGTTCGTAATCACCTTTTAACCTTTTCAAACTGTGCGGAGGTTACTTAATTGTACTTCTCTCCTCGCTTCTTCTTTCACTTTTCCTTGCATGTACTTTGTGTACATCCTCATTATGACGAAAAGAATTAAAACTGCCACAATCACTACGAGTGTAGATGCAATTACTGTGTTCTCGGGCGTGGATGCATTGGCAACAATCTCGTCGTTACTGAAAAAGCCCATTATCACTTATAATATCACTGTTTTTCCACTAAAACTTTGTCTGATTTTCCACTAAGACTTTGTCAGTTTTTCCACTAAGACTTTGTTGACTGTGAATATTTCACAAAGTGTCTACCAGTCCGGTCGCCATCTGGTATGATACCATAAAGGACTTATCGGAATTAGTCAACTTGACTCTATGGTTGTTGATTATGTTCTGTCTTTTATTTTGAAGTCAATCTTACAGCTAACCTCGAGCTTAATCTAGTACTCCACTATATTACGAGAAGGCTGAAACAACCAATATCAATTAACCAATCATAGAATACAAATTTAAAAGAAGGCGTTTACCAAACGGATGGGTAAACGTTTACATGTGTGTTCGCTGGGCCGTTGCACTGTCGGGTCAAATCAGTGCAAAGGCAAAAGTAGAAATTGTCTTTATGGGAATTGAAATATGAAGCTTCTCAGCATGAATGCGCTTCGTCATGAGAACAAAATAAGTTGCTCAAGTTGTGTGGTATGTGGATAATCGATGGGTTGTGAAAAATGAAACCTAGTCGATTAGTTGAAAAATGACATGTACCAAATGCTTTGAAGATGCAAGTACAGCTAACTTGCGTGTGGGAATGTTTTCCTAGAAGTTGAGCAATGTAAGCTGTCATGATCCTTAAATTATGATCTTTTTGAAATGCGTTAAAATAAACATGCTACACCAGCCTTCAGATTTGTTGAAACGGATCAAATTTGTTACACGTAAAAGTTGATGTTGGTTGGTCGAATGTCCATGGCGGAATCCGAACTGTTCATTGGCAAAAATTGAATTTTCGTTGATGTGGGCCATCATTCTGTTCAAAATGACCTTTTCAAAAAGTTTACTGATGGAGGAAAGCAAACTGATTGGACGATAGCTATAAGCTTCTGCAGGATTTTTGTACTGTGATTTGATCTAGGATTCCGATTCCTATAGGGAACCTTATACTGTATCGACTCCTTTGAATCTAACAACTGGATGTCTGGGGTCGGAGAGCAATAAAATGCTCAAACATGTATTGGTACAAATTAATCAAGTCCTAAATTTGCTTTCTTTCAGACTATTTTAACACGTCACAAACTATATGCTTCTTCGGTGCATTCACCTTTCAAGGTGACAGTCAATTGGGTTAGGGACTTTTACATATTTTTAAGCCATTTAACGCAAATGTTGAAATGTTTGAAACAATTAACATTAATTGAAACGAAAAATAATTGTTACAGTCTCTAAGGCAGCATCCATTTATTACGTAACGCAAAATCCCCCCCCCCCCCGTCCGTAACGCTTTTTGTATGAAAAATTTCAAATTTTTGTATGAGAAGTAACGCTTGAGCCTACTCCCCCCCCCCCCTAGAGCGTTACGTAATTTGTGGACGCCCCCTAACAATGGTTGTCTAACTAACATTCCTTCCCTTCCCCCGTTGACCGTAAGGACGTGGCCGGAGCCGTTATTGCCTTTGAAATTTAGAGCTCTCGATTTGAGCACATTGAGAATGGTAGGCTAATGTCATGTCCCATTCATCAAATCTCTGTGCAACTTCGATTGTTCTGGTCAATCTCGGAGTAGCAACTTCGCATTGTATGGTCATCTATGCCTATGTCCATATACTCATCATGAAAAAAATAGAAAATTAGAAGTAAAAAATCCAACTGTTTCGTAAAGAAATCGTAGGTTTAGCTGGAGAATTCAGGATACGATCAAACACTACGTTGCAATTCTGAGTTTATAACAAAGTTCTCGTGTTTTTATGTAGGGTGATTTATTTCTGATATATACTGGGGAGTTATTGTGTGAATCCTGGAAGGATTCTAATAAGATACCTGAGAAAATTCTGACGAGAATCCTGAAAGGATTTTGATAAGACTACTAGAAGGCTTCTGATGAGCTCATGGAAGGATTTTGAATAGATCCCTGGAATGATTTTATAAGAACATTGAAGATATTCTAATGCGAATCCTGGAATTATTGTGATGGTTTCTGATAAGATTCCTGGAATGTTTTTGTTGAGAATCCAAGAAAGTTTGGATGCGAATCGTGGAATGTTTTGATGTAAATCTAGGAAGGGTTGTGATGAAAATCCAGGAAGGATTCTGATAATAATACATTAGGAATACTGAAAGGATTTTGTTGAGAAGCCTAGAAGAAATCTGATGAGAATATTGGAAGAATCCTGATACAATGATGGATGAATTTGTAGAGAATTCTGGAAGGATTATTTCAAGAATCCTAAAAAAACATGGATGGATTCGGATGAGAATCCTGGAGAGATTCTAATAAGACTCCTTGAACGATTCTGATGAGGATTCTAGGTTTTAAAGAAAGTCTTTAGAGGATTTAGAGTATTATGATGAGAGGAGGTATGCACTTGGGGAATTTTGAGGAGAATCCTGAGAAGATTCTAATGAAGGTTCTGAGAGAATTTTAATGAGAATCCTGAGATTCTATAGAGAATGTTGATGAGAATCCTGATAGGACTCTGATGAGGATCCTGATAGGTTTTTGAAGACAATCCTGATAGGATTCTGATGACATTTTTCAGAGGCTTCTGATGAAAATCTAGAGAAAATTCTGATAAGAATCAGATAGGTCCTGAAATCATTTAATATATTGAAAAGATTTTGATGAGAATCCAGAAGGATTCTGATAAGGATTATGATGAGAATCTTGAAAATTCTGAGGAGAATCTTAATAGCATTGTGATGAAATTTTGAAGAGAACTCTGATAAGAATCGTGAGATGATTCTGATGAGAATTCTGATAAGATTCTTTTGAAAATTTTCGGATTCTCGTACGTTTCCTCCTATGATGGAATCAAAAATTTGAAAATAAATCATTGATCTTTTGAAATCATTAAGTGGAACTTTGTTACTAATCCTGAGCTCAGGCATAAAGTGTAGGTACCTAGTGTGTGGTATTTCGATTTCGTTGCATGCTCCTGTGGGGTAAGCAAAGGAAACAAGGCCAATCGTGTTCGGTTCGCACATTGTTCGAGTGCGAAAAGATATTCGTGATCAGTCGAGGATGGATTGCCCACCTGGTGAGCTGGTTGTGCTACTTTTTTTTTTTAGTTCCCCGAATATCCCGTTTCCCCGAATAGCCCACTTCCCCGAAAAGATTTTGGAACTCATAATTGTCATATATTTATACATTTCAGGGTGGTGAACGTTTTGGTTATCTGATATGCACCCTTCTTTATTTGATTGGCGGTTCTTACGAGTTTTACCGTTCTCAGCATTTTTGGCAACATGTGTATAGCCGAGAATGACCAAATACCATCTTTTGATTGCTTATCGTTCATTCTATTCACCATCCTGCCACTGAAAACTATTTTTGCGTCTATTTGAACTGCTCCTTTTTTCGGGGAAACGGGTCATTTGGGGAACTGGAGTTCGGGGAAACGACATTCAGGGAAAAGTAGCACAATCGGTGAGCTCGTTCCATGCCTATGATAACACTTTTATCATCCTGGTAACGTTATGTTTATGTAATTTTCAAACAAACTATGAATGGTTCGTCACTTCAAGTGTCGACTTAACCCCTTATTCCTGTAGTTTGAATATACACATACCTTTCCTTTTTCTTCATTACTAAAAATAGCCTTCGAATTGTTCGACATCATGAATGTCGATGTACTTTTTTAATCTTACAACAATATCTACAATTTTCACAGCGAGATAAAAATTCAAAACTAGTTTTAAGTAAGAATCGTATTTTTCTTCCTTATCCATGGATCGCATCACCGACTAAAAGTCACCCAGATTTTTTTCCTCACTCACTAATCAACACCCTTCCCGTGGTGTTTTTGGAGTTGCAGAGGAATTCTCGGTCTCTAGAAGCAACAATCATTACATACTAACATACCTTCCCAATCCTTCCCAATGACTGTAAGGATTGACCGGCGCTGTTTTTGATAAAAAAAATATGAGGCTGCTAAAATGTGCACTCCGAGAATAAGCGGAGAGTCCCATCCCTTATATATTTGGATCGAAGCGTATGTCTAACCAGTTCCGATCAATCACGGAGTAGCAACTATTGACATGTTCAGTCAGTGCTATATTAATCCTGAACTCAGGCAGAATGCTTAACCGTACCTTAAATACTCAAATTAAGCTTCCTGTTGTTTTATCTTTAAGAAACATTTTGTGCATTTTTCATTTAAATACCGAACCCAAATACAGGAGTTACTAAACTAAATTTTCAATATCTCCTATGCGTACAGATAGAATGCCCCAAGCTATTGCCAAAGCTATTGGATTTTTCGTATTTTCTAATGTTACAAATTCGTGTTTTAGAACCAGAAACGGAGTTCTGAAACTGGACCTAAAATGGTTCCCTGTATTCAGAATGACCTGAATTGCTTTCGATGGTCACCTTTTGACGAGTAAACGTGATTTTGAATGTTACGGTATGGAAATCAACATTAGGTTTGAGCTGGCTCTCCGGGATCGCCTACTGTATTCCGGCGATTTTTACGCGTTCACAAAAATGCATTCGAAATAGGGAAAATGTACCAGTTATGGCCATAGTGGTTCCCTATTTGGCTATATGTGATATTTTGAAAACTTTCACATTTTTAGTTTTTTGAATGCTTTAACATCAAGATATATATAAAGTCTAACTACTAAAACACACAAAAATTTTCCAAATTTGAAGACATTAAAGTAAACACGTAGGGAACCACTATGTCCATAACTGGTACACTTACCCTATATTGAAATTTCACCATAAACCACTGGTTGAATAGGTGGTGTACGCTATATTTCGGATTGACCACCGGCAAGGATTGAATTCGGAGAAAATTGAGAGTATCTCCCACTTATCGCTCTCAGTGACAATCATGATCCGCAGCATATCACGAGAACCTGTTTATCGACTACTGCTACAGCTATGATTAAATTGAAGGGCTAACGCTGAATGACTCCAAACCTGGGGAACACTATTGTTACCAGATGTTTGAGAATTCTTTGTCATGCCAGTGAAATAAAACATTCAGGTAGATGAACGAGAGAATTGGGCTTTATCGTCGCTCTCTCTCTCTCTCTCTCTTTGGGGCTCTCGTTCGCAGCTGTTATTTATCAAGCTTGTTACAACTTGCGAAACATTGCCGATCATGGACCGATATAGATAGGATATGTTCCTTCGCTAGCTTTGATCGTGTTTCGAAATCAAATGAGAGCGAATTCTGCCATACCTGGCCACCGGTATTCAAATCTTTGTGGATTAATTTAGGGGTGTAACTAATTCCTTGCAAAAAAAAACGCTGAAATTTTTATAATTGATTCGTCCAAAGGCTTCGCAAATCCCATTAGTACTGCAAAAGAATAGATGTTTTCAATTCTATGTCAATACAAATAAAGCGAGCAACGACTCTGTCACAGTTCAAGAGACTTTGCATTTCACACGTAAAAGCTGAATTATGAACAGTCAAATGTTTTTTTTTTAATTTTAAATAATTGATTAATTTTGTATCTTAACAATGTGTGTATGAACAGATTATTTGAGTGCATGATTTCGTTATTGTTTTTACTTTGTTTTGATCAGGATGATGGATTTTTTTTATGTTGTTGACGTAAAGCTATCTACGTGACTTTTTTTTTTGTATTTCAATATTTTTTTATATTTTTTTTAACAAGTATTGGCATCCATTTTGTGTTTTGTTTTCTAAAAGTTTCAGTGTCTCCAGTGTACTTCAGTGTCAGTTACTCGTATCCACTAAGTTAAGAACTATGGAACTCTTATCAACAAAATGAGAATCAGGCTCTGCTCCAGTTGGGACGTAACACCAGAAAGAAGAAGAATTCAATCAAATATAATTTCGTAAGAAACTGTTCTAGGTAATCATACGCGTTGATCGTTGGCTTTCAAAAGACAATCTTATGGAGGGCTATTTTCGTACCAATGTCATACACTGAGCCAAAATTACATACAAATTTCATGAGAGAACCCTTAAGATGAGATTTTTATGAAGCACAAAGTCCGATATTTACATGTAATTCTTGTCGTTATCATTAGAGATCTTGTAAAAATCTCTCTTTTCATAAATTCAAAGACCGATTCTTTAACTACATAATGGTTTCCAGAGGATTCCACATTTGATTCTGATTGATTCTTCATAGGAGTAGATTATGATATCATACTCATTCATATGATGAACGCAACTTATGTTGTTATTCCACAAAAAAATCATTCGTTCCATTTCCTCATTGTTCGAAATAATAATGAATTGCAAGGTTAGATTATATTTACATAACATTTTCGAAAGAGATTCATAAGCGTCGTACCAAAGACGAAATAAAGACCATCATGTCTCTTGCAGTTGTCCAAAATTGTATGGCTCATAAGGTAATAGAGCAAAATCTAAAATGCCGTGAAAACTGTACAGCGATCTGTCAAACTTGGGTATTGGGTACCTTTTGCAGTAGCAAGGCACCAAATGCAGTACTAGAAGTACCCAATCTGAACCCGAGTGGGACGTACCTGATCGTACGATGATGATTAGTAGCACTTGTAAAAATTGAGTCGCATTGCTTTCAAAAACACGTGTGAATTACAAATGGAATAAAGACATAATAAATAGCTGATGAGACTCATAAGAAAACTTATGGTGTTCCATTGATCATTGTGTTCGGAATATAGCTAAACATAGTTTCATAAGATATTCATTCCTATGAAGAATCATAGGTATCAATTATTGAGCTCTTTAGGACCATTATGAATTCAGAGGATCATTCTTTTAATTTGTCAAAAGCTAGATATTCATAAGATCTGTAATGATTACGACTAGGGCTTTCTGTTTCATTAGAATCTTATGAAAGAGAGAAAAACATTCAAGAAATCAAGTCACAACTCTTCTCTTAATAAATCCGTACATAATTTTTAGCTCAATGTATGAAAGGCTGAAAATATAAAAATGAACGATCAAAAGGCTGGTTTATGAGATCAGAATATAAACTTTTTTGCTGACGCATTTAGGCCTCTAAAATGTTCTACAATGTTTTAGAACAACCGATTTGAAGCAACTTTGCCGAAGAACCCAAATTTCTATCTCTTATGGTTCGCGAGTTATGATTTTTTTGAACAAATAATTTAGGGTGGTGCTGAAAAAACGAAGAAACTACTGTTCTATCTCGTATGGTTACAGAGTCATCAGAGATTTTCATCGAAAAAAATATTGTTTCCAAATGCCGATATCTCTGAAAAGCGCAAACAGATTCTCAATCTTTTGCCGCTATTAGAAAGATTATATTTTTTTCTGTTCATTGGGAAAAAACTGTAAGGATGGTTTTTGTTTGAAAAGATTAACAAAATTTTGGTTATAATATGTTTACGAAAATCGTCCATAATTTGAAAAATAATCGAGATAGTTCTTTGGTGCATTCAGCAAAAATGTGCTAAATTGAAAGTTCTGAAAGTGTTTCATGTAAAGTAATCATAAAAAACCAACGCTTCAAGATATATTCATCATAAACCGAAATGTATAGGGTAGGAAAAGCGAAAAAAGGAATATTTGCCGGAACAACCGAAATAACTGTATGTATAGTCATTTAAAATTGAATATACATGTACTGATATAAGATCGCACACAGTAAGTGGAACGGAAAAACGGCTTTACTGTAAATTTGATACCACCAAGTTTTTTTTTGCTTTTCGTATTGCACATTAAATGACACTGAGACATTTTTTTATTATAAAAAAATTCAACCTTTAAACATTTTTCAAAAATTAAAAAAAAAAACAGAAATTTCCAAAGGGTATTCTGTTTAAAGGCGGAGTTGGATGACCATAACAACTAGATTAAATTTTAATAAAAAAACACTAGACATAACCTTTAAAGGATATTGAGAAACAAGGTTAGTTAAAATTTATTACGAAATTAAGCAATATAAGATATATAACTACAAGATTCCGATAGAAGTTTTGTAGAACTCTCATTGCTTAGTAAACAACTAATTGCAAGCGCTTCGATATCCTCTAAACTAAAAAAGAGCGTTATTTGTTAATGATCCCTCGAGCGTGACCAGTTGACAGATTCTTTACTCATCTCACTCATTGCACACACAAAAGTTCAGGGCGGTTTTACCGTAACCGAATCATCCGCAACCTCAACAGCATCTTTATTGCGCACTGCGTTGAGTCTCGTTTTTTTTTCCTTTATCGTGCTGCTCCATTTAACCCCCTTTTACTCAGTGAAGATCCGACACAACGACGATCAAGATCGACTCGACCCAAGACGCCTATCTCTGTGCGCTCAATTATGGCATTTCCACTCGAGTGGTTTCCCAAATTGAGATTGATTTGCATTCTCCGCTTCGATCGCCGTGGCAACCGGTATCCAACGTATGACACACCATGCCTACTGTGGTGCAATTCGCCAATGTTCCAGTGGAAGTACGATATCAGTTGATAACAAAGTCACAACATTATTTAATTTGATTCCCTTCTATCGCCAATAATGGGAAGGTAAATAAACTGGTTCAACTTCGAATAAACGATGTTAGTTTATATTTTTCATAGTAAGATGAAGCAAATCGATTTTCGTTATTACTTTATTATTTAGTTTTTACACATTTTGAATCTACGTTAAAAATTGAACCAAAATCAAAGTTTTCAAAATTGTTACTGCCCTGGAAATATAAAAAAAAACGTTTGAAGTTAATATGGGAATCATTTTTGAATCACCCCTCAGCAATTTTTACTCATTTTACTTTGGAATAAGCTGTTATAATGTGAATCGAAATGTCTTTGTACCTATGGATTGAAATATTTTTCAATCATTTATGTATGATACCAAAGTTAAGATATTAAAACGTAATGAAAATGTGTTGTACTTAGAAAAATAAGGTTTTTTGAGTAAGTTTAAGATAATGGGCAAATGCCTACAGTCATAATAAATCGAATAAATAAAAAAGGCAAATCGGAAAACTTCATCCTTTTCAATTTCTGAACCAGTCTGATGCCTACGTCTGGAATTTAAGATAAGACTTGCAACTTTGGCTCTAGCACGCCCAAATATTTGCGTTTTGATAAGACTATACACGAGTTTAAATTAGATTTTTTTTAGTCCATCGTCATAAATCAACTCCCATTTAGAGCATCTCCACAGTGCAGTGTCGACGTCTGTTCCAACTTACACACAACGATCGCAAAATGAAAAGCTGATCAAGCAATGCAAGGTTTTAATTGTTTCAAACTAGCCGGTAGGCATTTCGCAGCCAAGCCCAATTAATCAAGCGGTCGACCGGTTGATTGATCGATCATAACCAATTTCAGCTTGATTAGCAAACGATTAGCTAATTGTCAGGTGTTGTTGGGCTGCTGTTGTTAGTGAGTGTGTAGGGTTGAAATGATGGACACATTCGTTGAATGCAACTGAACAGTATGGTGCTCGGTGAAGAATGGTGAAAAACGGAATGTTGAGAGCGATGATTCGGTTGGTTAACGTTAATTAGCGATTCGATGAGCGGAAACTTGATAAGTGCTTTGATAAATAGCTTGACTTATTGACCTAGTAAGAATGTTACAAGAGAATTCTCCAAAAATTTCCTCAAGAATTTCTTCAGACATATTTTTAAGAATTCGTTCAGAGGTTTCTCCAGAGAATGCTTCAGTATTTCCTTCAGGATTTCCTCCAGAAATATTTTTGGGAATTACCCAGGAATATTTCCAGGGATTCCCCAGGAATTCAAAAAGGGATTCTTTGATGAATTCTTTAAGGGATTCTTCCAGGAGTTCAATTCGTTGAAGTTTTTTTTTTCCTCCAAGAATTCATCTAGGGATTCTACTTGATTTTTTTTTGTAGGGATTCCTCAATGAATTCCATTGGGGATTCCTCAAGAAAATCCTCAAGAGAATCCTTCAAAGATTTTCTCCAGGAATTCGCTCAAGAACTCTTACAGAGTTTCCTTCAGGGATTACTTCTGGTATTCCATCAGAGATCCCTCCAATGAATTCTGCAAGGGATTCCTCCAGGAATTCCTCAAGAGGATTCACCCAAGATTTCCTCCAGAGAATCCTCTAAAGAGTTCATCCAGAAGTTTTATTTCCCTGATTTTTTTTTTCTTTCAGAGATTTTTCCAGGAATTCTATCAGCGATCTCGTTAAGATTTGCTACAGAAGTTTCTGTAGGAATGCTTCAAAAGATCCATTCACGAATATCTCACGAAATTCCTCCAGGAATTCATGTAGGGATTCCTCCATGAATTTCTGTAGGGATTCCTCCATGAATTCCTTTAAGGATTCCTCCAAGAACTCCTTCAGGGATTCCTCCAAGATTTGCTCCAGGATTGCCTCCAGTAATATCTCAAGGGATTGCTCCATGAATTTCTCTAGGGATTCCCCAGGAATTAAAGGATTTCTTTCAGACTTTTTGTCCGGAATTCTTTCAGAGATTTCTCCAGGGATTTCTTCAGCGATTCCTCTATGATATGCTCCAGGAATGCCTCAAGGAATTCATCCAGGTATATCTCCTGAGATTGTTCCATAAATTCATCTATGAATTGCTCCATGGATTCCTCTAGAGATTCCGTCATGAATTCATCAAGAGAATCTCCTAATATTTCCTTCAGGGATTCCCCAAAGATTTCCTCCAAGAGTTCTTCCAGCCCAAGTAACACAACATGTCTCATAGAAATCACAATGACTCCAATATGACTACTGAAAATGTTCTGTTTCATAGCGATAAAACCGTTATTTATACTTATATATGACTGGAAAAGCGCAGAAGGTGGAGCTTGTGCAACATATTTTTATTGTCAAAATTATGTATCATATGAGTTTAGGTATACATAAATATGTATTCTACCTTGTTCAACAAACCATAAACGCAACAAAATGCTGATAACATTTGGTATTGTAAATGCATTGGGATGTCGACAATGAAAAATGCAAAAGTGCCAACATTGACAATTTTAATTACAGGATTACGGCTGGAAAACACTTATTTTACAGTAAATTTATGTGCGAATCAAAAGTTATGGTGAAACATGCACTTTTGCCTTGAAAAAACCAGCTCGCCTTTATCAATCGTTTGTTATACATTGTATTACATCAGACCAAGTAAATATTTGAAAGTAGAGATCATCACATTTTACAAATTAATTCATCAATTTCGTTTTCTACTGAAAATACATCAATTTTACTAAAATATTTTTACTATCGTCGAAACTTGGGAGCAAAAATCATATCATTTTAGTAAATATTCAAAGTAAAATTTATCAAATAAAGATGGTCCCATTGAAACACTGCATAACGAGGGTATTGGGAAAAGATAAAAAATTCGTTGTATTTGTCATTTTTTCTCAAAAAAAAAAAAAAAACTCGTATACCAAGTGACTATAAAGTGTATTCCAAGTATTTATGTTTTTCCTACATTCTATTAAAGAACGAGTAAACCCTGCACGAACACAACTGTGGGCGAATTAAGTAATCCCGTGGAACCATTTTCGTACTAAACAGTGGCATACAATCGCCACACTATATACATTTATCTAAATTGGTTGATCGGTATTTAAAGCATGCTTTCAATATAATTATTTTCTTGAAACATTTGCTTAAGAGTATTCAGTGAACACCATATGGTGAATTTCTTGGCCGGCAGTGTATCATCCATGCCATCAAAAGTATTAAATGTCACTTTTGTTGCATTTGTTTGATAGACTACTAATATAACTTATACATGACTTAAAATACACATGTTTTGTTTATATACAGAACATGATTGAAAATAATATGTATTATAACATATTTGTGACAGGAATATGACAAATTGAGAGTGTTTGTTTTTCGTACATGTCTAAAACAACCGAAATAAGACATATGACCAAACATATGTTTTGGTAAACATGACAAGACGGCTATAGAACATGATATGGTTGAAACATAGTAAACATAAGTAGAACATTTCCAGAAAAATGGCAGATTTGTATTGCAAAACAAACTACAAGCCTTAGTAAAACATCTTCATTCAAGTTCAATTTTGAAAGGTTTAACAAAACAAAACGACGACTTACCTGAGACATTACATGTTTCAAAAGTTTTGTAGCAACTGTTGTAGAACAAATTGCATATTTTTAATTTTGGATTTATGTTTTTGGTGTTACTTGGGCGAGATTTCTCCAGAGTTTCCTTCAGGGATTACTTCAGGAATTATTTCAAGAGATTGATCCAGGTATTTCTTCGCAAATTCCTTCGGGGATCCTTACAGGAATTTCTTGAACGGTTTTTTCAGAGATTCCAGAATATTTTTCAAAGATTCTTCGAGGAATACCTCAAGAGATTCGTACTGGAATTTTTACAGATATTTCTACTGGAATTTCTGCAAGATTTCCATGATTTATTTCGAAAATTCCACCAAGAATTGACCTTCCTGAAATTTTGCTTGCAGTTCCTTCAGGAAATCCTCCAGAGATTGCTCCAGATAGATCTCAAAGATTTTTTCCAGTTATTCTTCCTAGAATCCTCCGGAAGTACTAAGCTCTTTGATGAGCATTTTGACTTATTGACCATTCTCCAGAAATTTCCTCACGAATTTCTCCAGAGATTTTTCCATGAATTCTCCCAGAGATTTATCTAAGGATTACTCCAATAATTCCCCCAGAGATTCCTGCAAGATTTGATCCAGGACTTCCATCAAGAATATTTCAAAGGACATGATCGTGTAAATTTAAAGTATATTTGATTGGAAAATAAGCGATTTGTCGTTGACATTTCAGTTTATGTTAATGCTCCAAATATGTCCATGAAAAAAAAAACGGAAATTTACAACATATTTTTAGGTGTGCTGGAAGAACTCCTCCAAGAGTTCTCTAAAACTCAAGAAATTTTTGGAGGAATCCTTGGAGAAACTCTGGAAGAACTCCTCCAGGAGATCTCTAGAGTTTCTTTAAGGATTCCTCCAAATATTTCTTGAACTCTTGAACGATTCCTCCAGAGATTCCCCAAAAAATCTCAAGACATTCCTACTGGGATTTCTACAGTAACTTATACAGCTATTCATACATGAATTCCTCCAGGGACTCATACGGAAATATCTGCAAGAATTCCTATAGGATATTCTCCAGCATTTCATCCCGGGGTTCCTCAGAAAAATCTTTCAGAGGTTTTTCAAGGAATTCCCCAATGAATTCTTCCAAAAAATCTTTAAGGACGTTTTCAGCTATTCCTCCAGGATTTCTTCCGAAAATTCCACCAGGAATTCCACTTTCCAAAATTCCGCTTGGAGTTTCAGCAGAGATTTCGCCTGAAAGTTCTCAGATTTTTTCCGGATTTTTTTCAACTTCCTCCTAGAATTCTGCAGAACTACCCAGTTCTAGAGATCCCTGCATAAATTCCCCTAGAGATTCCTCCAAAAATTCCTAAAGCGAATTCTCCAAAAAAAATCTCTAAACAATTTATCAAAGATCGCCTTCAGACTTTTTTTCAGGAATTCTTTCAGAAGTTTCTCTAGAGTTTCCTTCCGCGATTCCTTCTAGTTTTGCTCGAGGAATTCATGGAGGAATGTGTCAAAGGAATTGAACCAGAAATATCTCCAAAGACTGCTCCATGAATTCTTCCAGGGATTCCTCCGGAAATTCTTCAAGAGATCTCTCCTTTAGAGATTACCTCCAAAGTTCTCACAAGAATTCCTCCAGAGATTCCTCCATAGTCTAGAAATTTCTTTTGGTTTTTGTGAATTATTTCAGGTTTTTTAAGTCAAACCGATAAAAAATATTAAGAAGCTTCTAATAGGATTCTTCGAAAATCCTTGAGAAAATCAGATTAAAAAGGAGAAGATCGAAAGGGAACGAACATATATATTGTTTTTCGCATCCCGGAAGCCCGTGTATATGTTACGCGTATGGGTGACGAAATTTTTGTAGCTGCCCTATCGATAATGGATTACCAATTGGTGAGCTCGTTTCATACTTCTATTTCAAATAAGGGGCGGTCCATTAATTACGTAAGACAATTTTCAAGGTTTTTCAACCCCTCCTTCCCCCATGGTAAGATTTTTTGTATGAAAATTAAAAATAAATTGTATGGTGCGTAAGAAATGTCAACAACACCCCCCCCCCCCCCCCCAATTAACCCTTACGTAATTAATGGACAGCCCCTAAGTAAAATATGTCAATACACATCTTCATCAGGAAACCGGTATGAATACTACCGTATATGAATTTATATCTAAAAAACGCTATGATTGGTTCGTCACTCCAAGTGTCGGCATTAGAGCATGCATGCATGCATTATGCATACCTTTGCTCTTGTTTTAGAATTACAAAAAGAAACTTGAAATGGTTCGACACAAGAAGTGTCGATGTTTTCGTTACAGTCTGATAGAGGACTGATATTGATTCATGTTCTAAAAACTTATCAAATTTAATCTATATAATATAAGGGGTCATTCAAAAATGACGTCCATCACTTAGGTGAGGGGGAGAGGTCTATGAAAGTTGGCTCCATGATACGACTGATTTCGAATTGAATGGATCAAAGATCAATATAACCATTCAGAAGCAACTAAGCATGTATCAATTGATCTTGACAGAGAAAACTCACACTGAAGGTCAACCCTCCTCAATGTGTTCCCACGAGCTTCTCCCTCAGTTGTACATGTTTTTTTTTTGCAATACAAACTGAACTGGTTCAATCGCCCACCTATCGATGCCGACATGTTATGGAGCAATGTTTTTTCAATACAATAACAATCCCAAACGACGCAATCAGTTAGAAGGGTTTGAATTAGCTGATTTCTTTTAAATTCTGTAACGATAGAGTAAAGTGTGGTAAAAATTCGAGTGGGGCTAAAGTTTCTTTTCCAGATTATTAACTCGATTCAAGGCAAATTGTCCAAATGTCATGTTGGTTCAAATGCTATTCAAGCAAGAGAAGTTCACTACAAAAATTGTGGACATTGATCGATATTTGAAAAAGTTATGACCATTTGTTGTTTTTAGACGTGAAAATTATAATTGTAGATCAACATTTTAAAACATCATAAGCGAAGAAAATCGATGTTAAAGTTCTATAGCAACTCATGCAAATTTTTCTAGTATTTTTCAAAAATTAAACCCAATGAACTATGGGCCAGGGACGCAATTTGGCGGGACAAAATTAATAACTCGGTAACGAAGCATTTCCGGCATTTGGTGTCTTTGGCAATTTTTTTTTTGTAACAATGATGAGCATCTACTGACATGAACGGATAGTTCGTAAATCATCCGCATAAGTGGCGCCACAATCTAACTTTCTACTGTGACGTTCTAAAGACTTGGCATGTTCGGCAAAGTTGTTCATTTTGATAAAATAAACAACTCTTTCGAAGACGTAAAAATTCCTCAGCCTACTGTTTTTGATTTATTGGCAGTACAATTAACCCTGTGTTGGAGAATCTTCTGATCAAAATTTAGCATAGCATAGACTGACTGTGCATGTCAATGGTTGCTACTCCGTGATTGATCGGATAACTGGTAAGAATTGCACTTCGATCCAAATGAATAATGAATGCACATTTAAGCAGCTCTCATATTATTGATCAGTAACAGCGCCGGCCAAGTCCTCACAGTCAGTTGGGATGGGGGAGGCATGTTAGTGTGAAATGATTGTCGCTTCTAGAGACCGAGAATACCGAGAAATATTAGTGAGGAATGGATCCATGGATCCATGGATAAGGAGGAAAAATACGACTTTTACTCAAAACTAGTTTTGCATTTTTGTCTCGCGGTGAAAAGATAGATATAGGTAGAAGATTCAGAAAATACGTCAACATTTAAAATGTCGTACTTTTGAAAGGTTATGTTTAGTAATAACGAGAATAGAAAGCTATGTATAATAAAATTCCGTAAAACAAGAATAAGGGTTTACCCCGACACTAGATGTGACGAACAATCCATAGCGTGTTTGAAAATTACAAAAACGTAACTTTGCCATGATAAAAATGTGTAATTATAAGTATGAAACGAGCTCATCAGTTGGTAATCCATCCTCGATCGAACACGAATATCTTTTCGCACTCGCACAACACGAACCGGACACGACGCAACGACAAAACGAAAAAAACACGATTTCTTTGGCTTCCACGGAGATATCTTGTTCAAATGCTCTTTTAAGTCTAAGGAATCGATTAGACAAGAATCCTCTTGTCTGAGTTTGCCTAAACATTCGTTTTCTGAAAAGGTTTAGATTTAGAGTCTCTAACCTATGAAAACCAAAATAATGCCCGAAACTGGGTCTGCAACCCTGAAACATGTTCAACAACACTTGTTATAATCAAAACTTTGCAAATATTGAAAATGCGTAATTTTTGCCATGATTTTTAGGATCTGCACCACAGTGTGCCGCAAGAGCTCTCGATAACTTTTTCAAATCGACGTATGTAACTTCCATACGGTTTTGAGTAAAGTAATTAAGCAGAATCAAAACCTGTCTTGTAAAACGCATGCAATAAGCTAGGTAGTTTCTATCGTTTACTACAAAAATTGTATGACAAAATGATAAGCCGTTTCATTCAGTTACTTATAACGTCTTTGTAGCAATGTAAAATTGACTCAAGTAGTGTTTTATTTTGATTCGTGGTTAAGGCGTGTTTGTGGGCTTCGTGGCCGTGCGGTTAGTGTTACCAAGCATTTAGCCGCATCGAGTCAAGCAGTGCGGGTTCGATTCCCGCTTCAGTCCGGAAAACTTTTCGTCAGGAACGTATTTCGACTGTGCCACTGGGCGTTGCATGCTAGTCCGTTGTCTAGTGTGGTGCTTCCCTTCAAAGGACAAATCGCATTAACGTGTCGGTGTCTTTTTTTTAAGTCACTCCATACAACGGAGCGGTGAAAGTCATGGTTTGGTTGCAAAAGTTGAATTACTTACGCCGTTTTGTATATCTTGAAATTAAACGTTTTAAAAGTGAAAAATCGAGTTGATTTAAAGCGGAACGTGTAGAATTTCGTCTGCGAAATACGTAGGATTGATAAAATAAGTTAGTTTACTTTTCTGACTTGAGTCGGTTTGAATAAGGACTGTTCATTTTATAAAGTGGACACCTTGTGCATGCTGTATCTTTTTAATTTATCAATGAAATTTCAATCGGTTTTCTGCACATCGTTTGACTAGTATTGTACAATGTTGTGATAATAAAAATTCTCCAAAAATAATTAAATTTCACACGAATATGGAACAACGATTGGAACGGTCGATTTTTGGAGGTTATCAAAATCAATGATTGTTAGAATTTGGCTGGAAAATTCGACAATTTATATTTTTTATTTTCAAAAAGGGCTTGTTCTTCGAAAGCTTTATAAATCAAAGCTTTATTATCAGTTCAAAGTTATTTTTGGAAAAACAAGTTTACAGATATAATGACATCATTTTTCCCCTATATTTTTTAGAGAAAACTATTTTAAATTTCAAGGGGACTGACATGAGTAGAATTTTTTGGTTAGAAGTACGTCCTGACGGAAGTCCTAATATAGTATTAATATGAAAAATGACTTACGCCTTCTTAAGAGTTACTTATTAAGTCCCCAGGTCAGATTTAAAACACAATAGATACACAATTGCTTTATTCTTAGAAGACCTTTCAAAGTACATTGACAATAATCGAAATTGCCAACACTGCTGTAATAAAATCAATTTAATTTTCCACATATTATTTTCATAAAATGTTATTCTGAGATTACCAATTCAAATATTCGGAGAAAAACGTTTACAATTTGCTGTAGATCGATAAATATGCGCACATGATTTTAAAAGTATGTGACTTTTTAGTAAAACGACCATAAAGAGTAAAATTTATACTTAAGACTGTGGTTTAAACGCACGATTTAGCTCTCGTTTGTACAAATATAGTTTCTTTAGTAAACCAAACTAGTTTTGAACACGCTTTTTACTTTCCTCTTTTGCTGGGAGTGAAAGGATGGTGTATCAGCAAATTTGGCCATAAATGGGTGCATAACTAAAGTTACCTAATGTCAGAGAATGGTGGAATATGATTGATTGTTCTAGAGCAATACCTTTTGTAGAATAGTAAAGGATACAAACATACAATTTGTTCATAAAAATTAGGATTTTCGTTTTGCGAAAAATTATGTTAAACTTTGACGAACAGCTTTTCTTAGGAGTTTTTGGAAATATTATTTGGCTCTTCAACGAAAAGTATTTTCTAAGATCTTATATTTTCATAGCATTGTAGAATAATAGTTGAACGATGCACAGAAAACCGATTACGATTTTATCAATAAATAAAAAAGATATAGCATAAACAAAGTGTCCACTCTATAAAATGAACAGTCCTTAAGTTTTCATGAGTTGTTTAATTCATTGTGTTGCTGATTTGAAGCAGGGTTTGTAATACCGACCGGTACTGACAGTGTTTCTGCCATTTTTTTATTAGGGTGTCCATTTCCAAAATAGAATGACCAGAAAAATAGTAATTTTTCAAAATTTTTATTTAAAAAAAAAATTACAACTTTTGAACCGCTTAATTGATTTTCAATTTTCTTGGACTGCATGGAAGCTAAAGTTTTTGACTTTTCAAGAAAAATATAAAATTGTTTTTTACATAAAAAAAACAGAAATTTCAGTTTTTTCGTGTTTTGAAGGCCTCGGGACCAGAGAGGCTATTGCTGTTCTCATTTTTCTCGAAATTTCAGTAAATTTTACGTTTACTGTCAAATTTTCAGCGATCTATGTTTTTTTTTAGAGATAGATTTTTTTGAAAATAGAAAATCAGTCATTTTTTATCGGCACACACTGTAGGTCACAGCGGAAAAATATATTAAAAAAAAATTATAACTTTTGAACAGATTGAACAAATTGAAAATCGATCAAGCGGTTCAAAAGTTATAATTTTCTAAAAAAATAAAAATTTGCAAAGTTGCGATTTTTCTGGTCACCAAATTTCGGAAATGGTCACCCTAGCAAAAAAAAATCCAAAAACACGTGTATCCTTATTTCGGATGAGGAACAAAATAGCAAATTTTCACGGAATTCGGTGAACCGCTAGATCGTTTTTTTATGAAATGGCTGAAAAATAAATAAAATTTTACATTTTGTTGGGAAATAAAATATTTTAAGCAAAAATTCGTGTTTAAAATTTATTTTAAAATGCTTTTTTCTTTGTTCTATCGGTTCCGTTTACAGCAGAGTTCATGGAGATGCTGATCAGCTTATGCTATATCGCCATTTAAATAATTTCTGGGTACAATCTCATTACAATCATGATGAATTGATAAGGTTGCGGACTCGAATAGGTTCAACCCTCTAACACCCAATTTTATTTTTCGATCTAAGTATCATATTTTACTATCTACAATCGATCTAAACACGTTTTGAACATTGATTTATTTTTATTCACAAATTTATGAATTTTGGTTCTAGATTTTTCTAATTTTTATTTTTGAGCATTCCCATCCTATTTCATTTATTCTTGAAGGCTCTTCTGGGTGCTGATTCTGGACAATAAAAATAATTTAAATTTTTGCAGTACCCTTGAAAATATTTTTTTTCTGTGACATATTTTATTTTCCGTGTAACTAATGGAAAAATAGATTTGAAATAATTTCAATTCCACCAGGCTCTTTTCTGCGATAGGTTGATCGTAGCAAAGTAAAAAATGTACAATTTCTTATATTCTTGGTCTAATATAAAGACCCAGGCACTTGTAGGTTATGAAATGATGCAGTTTTTCAAACATTTTTTTCAAAAATTAATTGTGATAATAAAAATTCTCCAAAAATAATTAAATTTCACACGAATATGGAACAACGATTGGAACGGTCGATTTTTGGAGGTTATCAAAATCAATGATTGTTAGAATTTGGCTGGAAAATTCGACAATTTATATTTTTTATTTTCAAAAAGGGCTTGTTCTTCGAAAGCTTTATCAATCAAAGCTTTATTATCAGTTCAAAGTTATTTTTGGAAAAACAAGTTTACAGATATAATGACATCATTTTTCCCCTATATTTTTTAGAGAAAACTATTTTAAATTTCAAGGGGACTGACATGAGTAGAAAAATGACGTGAAACAAAAAAGTTATCGCGATGTGAATATTTTTTGGTGGTAAAAAATGAAGCTGCCGGTAGAGGGGTTAATATCAATACAGTGGGATTCCGTTTTCGGCTTTTCAGTTGCCAAAAACGGAACCGTGCCAAAGTCGGAACCCATTTTTTTTAATTTTATTTTTCAATTATTGATTTTAAAAACATAATGAGAATGTTATTACAGCATCCTCATGGAACCATACGAAATCCAGACTTTGAAACGGTCCACTTCGAAGCAGATTCTCGTAGGTTTGGACTATGCTATGAATCTATAGCCCCATAATGTATATTGTAACATACGTTCTACATACTTTTATTCGCTTAAATGTCTTCAATGATTTTTTTCATAAGCTTAACGAACACTATTTATATTTGTGGGCCATGTGAAATCGATAATCGCATAAATGACCATTGTTCAATAACTGGATATTTTCTTAAAGCTTTTTTAGGATACAAAAAAAACAATGTAATACTGTATTCTTAAGTCTTTGTATAAATTAACGTTAAACATCAGTTTAAGTTTAAGGACCAAGCGTAAAGTTTGAAATAAGAAAATCGGTAAGTTAAGAATGACTCTGACAAAGTAATGCATCTCATAACGAATAATTGAATGCAGTCAATAAGGCAAACAAAAACAACTACAGCAAGATCTATAAATGCGGCTTGTTAATTCGTAGAATACGCAAATAAGCTGCCGTTCTACGCATATTTGTCTTGCGGTCCATAAGGTTTACATAGAACTTGGGACAAGTAGGCGTAGAAGGGCAGTAAGCTTTTCATTTGTTTTTTTTTTTTAAATGAGATTTTTTTAAAGACGTGCCGGTGTTCTTCCAGTGGACGATTAGCCTCCTTTGGAGAAAGCGCCACACTAGACAACGGACTAGCATGCAACGCCCAGTGGCATAGTCGAAATACGTTCCTGGCGAAAAGTTTTCCGGGCTGAAGCGAGAACTCACACTCTTTAAGTCGATGTGGCCAAATACTTGGTAACACTAACCGCACGGCCACGAAGCTCACAAATTTTTTATTTTAAATTTACAGGACTTTGAAGCACATTGCATATATCCCACCTATACTTCTCAGGATCTCATTTAGTATTCCGATAGGATTTGATATCTCAATATTCCAATACGATATTGCTGAAAATGTTCAAGTCCCCTATGAAAATATTATGAATTTTATTATTCTCAGGCTACCAGTAATATTTTCCGAATTACTCTGGAAACCTTTTAAAGAAATACTCAAAATACCACTAGAAATCTACAGTACCACGCTAAGAATTCACAGGATGCCTTAGAAATTTTAAGAGTTTATCAGGAAGTACCAGATTTGGCACAGTATTCCCAATAGTGTTCACTAGGAATCTCCAAACATCCTCCAGGCAGTGATGCATTTTAATTTTGCACTTTGAACTCTCGTGCAAGATTCTGACGCTGATCACGAACGACCCGTTCATTTTAAAATGCACAGTGAAGCACAAAAGTTAAAAACACTACTTTGAACTACATTGAATTCATATCACGCACAATGAATGGGACTTTTATTGTCCCTTGACATCTTTAGTAGGTAAATGTTTCTGCTTTTTAATTTGTTTTAAATCTGGCATGAAAGCAATTTTCCTTTCGCGTTAATTTTTCAGCTCTTTTGAGTTCAAAATTTTGAACTGATCAATGTTTAAGCCTACTTGATCTCTCGTTAAAAAAAATTGAACCAGAACGCAAACTGAACGCGTTCAAATGCAACACTGCTTCCAGGATCCATTGAAATTCCTGAAATGCCCCCTAAAAACCATGAATCCCCAGAGGATTCTCCAGGGTATAGTTAGGAAACTCATAGACCCGGCTAGTAAAGAACATTTTGATAATTTAATGGGACCCGTATCTCTTATAACAAATTTTGTATGAAATGTTGGATCGTATAGACAAAAACGAACGTCTTACAGAATGTATAATACAATAAATTGTGTTAGTAAACTGCATTATCACTAACGCAATGAAATTTTTAAAAGGCGAGATGCACAACTTTTTGCTTTATTTGTTTAAATTACTACGGTGTGTTTTTGCATACGGAATGTATGTTATTCTATAAAAATAAGAACAGTGAGCTAAAAAGTGTGACAAAATTGATTGAAACTATGTGTGAGTCATAGACTTTTGGTTCCTTTTGTGTCAGTCCTTGTACTTTCAAACGAACAGTTTCCAAATCTGAAAAAAGTGGTTATTGTTAAGTGCTACTGGCAGACTCAAGTGGGCTGGTTACACAGTATGAGCTTGAAAAAAGAGTTTGGCCTCTTGTTGAGATATTAGTGGAGACCCAAGAAACGTTGCGAATGCGTAACCAAAGACCATTCCGAAGTAAAAAAGCGCGTACGTGAGCCCGTAGTAGTTGGTGGGATTTGGGAATATCAAAAACGGTGGAGCTCTGGAACGTAGTCGGTGTGTAGATGACCTGCTGTTTAAATGACTTAAGAGGAAAATAACCATCATCGTTTTACAAATTTTCAAAACCAGTTTTTTTGCTCAAAGTTTAAAGAATGTTCACACTTGTTATTAGAAATGTTTACACTTGCTGGATTGCGATGATAGATTTTGTATGAGGATTTCTTTAAATTTGAACAAAAAACTGGTTTTTCGTTTTCGATGATTGCTGATGATTGGATGATGGATTCTTGAGCCTTAAGCAAAAGACACGATAATACGTACAAAAAATTACATATTTTAGTCGTATTCAAAAATGTTGCCAAAAACGGATCCATTTTGTTGCCAAAATCGGAGGATGCCAAAAACGGAGCATGCCAAACACGGAATTCCACTGTATAACCATTAGGAACCAAATAATTATCAATTGATCTTGACAGAGAAAACTCGCACTGAAGGTAAACATTCTTCAATGTACAGTCCTCTGTTGTAATCTTAATTGAACTGGTTCAAACGCCCACATGTTCTAGTCATTTATAGGGGATGATGGAGCAAGGCCGATATTTTGTTCATTCCAGGCATTACAATCTCATCTGATCAAAGAGATCATCTTCATATGGTGGAAAGATATTATCCTCAATCCAAGAGCGCATTGGAATGATTCGATCTTTCAATCATATCAATCTCGAGATCATCTTGACAGCTCTTAGCTATGAAAATGAATTTGCTTATGGACCGATGCACGAGTTCACTAATTTGACGTTTGAGCGGTGCCGAATTCACTGGTTTCCATGGTCACATAAATAACACGGCACCGCTAAAACGTCAAATAATGAACCCGTGCATAGGTCCATTCATCATTGCCCAATGACGTAATTTGACGTAAGTAAATCTTTTCTAACTAATTTTACCGTAGACGAAATAATGCTTTGTGAATGATGAAGAATTTCAAAGCTAAGAAAGGTGACAAAATAACTGAAATACTGCTTAATTGCAACAATATCCCTATGATGGCACTAGCACAGCCTCTTTTTATTGGAATGTACGCTTTTTGCTTTTACTAGGCTTCCTAAAAACCGATCAAATGAAGATTCCTACTTCGTGGGTTTGTGCTAACGTAAAAATCCCGACCGCATAACGATTGAACACGTCGCATCATATGAGTTTTCCAAGCGTACAAATTACCATACTTATTCATCTGCTGAGGTTCCAGTAAAAATTCTCCAGCTTAATGAGTAGGTGTATTTGTAAAGAATATTAGCATGCATGCTAGAGCTATCAGCAAATGTTGCATTTTTGCATTATTAGCAACTTTTTCAGGCGTACTCGTTATATTCGACTCAAATCACCTCATCCGACTCGCTGAATAATCCTGTTTATTAATGGCTTCGATCCATCTTGAATGAACGAATGACATAGAAAAATCAAAATTAAAAACAAAAAGCATTTGTTTCGTCTTAGGAGTGGTCTTTATTTTTTCCAGTAGTTATATTAAATTTCCGGAATAACATGCAGCTTTGACTAGAACTCACATCGAACAGTGTTTACTACTGTAACATGCTGAAAACCGTCAACGAAAACGAAATTAGGAACTGCTTTTATAATATATATGTTCCATTCACTTACTTTCATCATTTTCCTTTTGTTATTCTTTAATATCTGAGAATATTCCTCTCTCCATACTTGCAATTTAAATTCACTGTCAAATGGGGGTCTACCCCGTATGGCATAATGCCATTTGGCATAATGCCGTTTGGCATACAGTCGTTTGGCATAAAGTCGTTTGGCATAATAGTCGTTTGGCATAATAGTCGTTTGGCATAACAGTTGTTTGGCGTAATAGTCGTTTGGCATAATGGTCATTTGGCATAATTTGAAAAAGGAAGATACTGTAATGGTACAGTAATATGCGGGGCCATAAGATGCGTCATGAAATATTATGTTCCTTTTTTTAAAAATTACATGGAATAACTTAGGCGTTGGATGCATTTTTGTCAAAAATGCGCTCTAATATCCCGGACATAATGATCCCGGAAGTCATGTATGATTTAATTTCAAATGATCTTCATTGGATATTTGTATCCTTGAAAAATGAAGATTAGAAGTATGTCCAATCAATAATTAACAACGGAACATACGATCTTGAGCGGTTTATTCACACCCCTTTGCTTAATGGAAGGAATTTGATCAAATTCAATGTTTTTCACAATTATGCCAAACGGCTATTATGCCAAATGGCGATTATGCCAAACGACCGTTATGCCAAATGGCATTATGCCAAACAGCTATTATGCCAATCGACTGTATGCCAAACGGCATTATGCCATACGGCATTATGCCAAACGGGGTAGACCCGTCAAATGGTGTCATTGCCCAAACTCACGGTGTACTAAAATTAAGAAGGTGATATATTCCGAAAACTGACAGCTACTTGACGACGTCATTCCTATCCACCTCGAACAAATTTTCGAAAAAAATGATCTAGTGGTCCGGAAGGTATATGGTACGATAGGAGTGACGTCACATGTTTACAATGAAACTTGATATTTACATCAGTAAAGAGACTGCCTTGTTAATTTTTATGCCGTGCCCAAACTGTTTCTGATAACCGCATGGATTACTGTGTTTGAAAGATTTCATCTAGCATCAAATGAGTCAGAGATAACGATGAAAGATCGATCAAAGAGCTCTAAGATAATATCCCAATATTCAATCCATATCTTTCTCAGATGATCAAATGATGAGATGGAATGCAATGCCTGGTTCATCCAAATCAAATTCCGATGAGTGAGAAGGGTTCATATCAATCAAAAGCTGATTTGATTTAAATTGTGTAACGATACCATTCGACATGATACCCAACCACTGAAATAGAGCAATAAATTTGTCATCAATTATCTCTAACATCTCTCTTCTTTTTCCCCCTTTCCCTTCGTTACAGATTGACAGTGGCAGTGCGAAGGCCGCCTCCCACCACATCGGCCTCGGCGGACAATCGACTCAACTATCAGCGAAAGTACGACCGCTCCATCTTTGGCTACAACCGGTTGGACCAGATCGTGTTGCCACCGTTGCAAATCTAAAACCCATCATAATCACTCATCATCCCCGCGCACAATAAATTAAAAAGACTTAATATCTCGATAGAATTATACCCAATAATGGAAGAAAAGAAGATGAGGCATGCGTTTTTCACTCACCGAAAGAGATTATCCGAAATCAGAAGGGTTTCGATGGCTTGGCCATCGGCCGCCTTGATCACGTGCTTCTTGCCGTAGAAGGCCTTGGCCGGTTCGCACTGGAGCGTGGTGTAGAACTGCTCGAGGGCTTTGACCTCGCCGGCCGCCTTGGTGTCGGACATTTTGGCCACCACTGCCGGGTCCTGGAGAATTTCTGCGCGGATAAAAGAAAAAAAAAGTTTTTGCAATGTGCGACAGAAATGCCACGAATTACTTACCTTTCAACGAGTGCTTGAAACCAGACGACGAGTGAACCAACATGAATTTACTTTTGTTATCTAATAGCACCTGCAAAAGAAAAGATATGATCGAATCGGTATTATGTATTTTTATATTTTTGTACATTCACTATTAGATATGATACTCAAAGTTAAGTATTCAAATCACTTGCGTTTTACACAGTATATACTGTGCTTTTTCGCCTTTGGCGACTTTCAATAGATGCCAATTCAATATGGCCGCCAAGTATTTTAATTATTACTAATGAAGCTCCTATGTTTTCTCTTCCAAAACCATGTTATTGTGAAGGGATTGTTGAGCAAGTTTGTGAGTTATGGCAGTTTAAGTGAGGCATAAAAATATATCGTAAAAGCCTATTCCAACACTCACCTTATTGTCGGTTTTGACCGCCTGCTGGAACATGTACTCGAAGAACTGGTCCTTCACGAACCCCGGCGACGCAATCAGCACACATTTGACCACCTCGAAGTTCACGTGCCGGATAATGCCCTGGATGACGGCATCGTAGAACTTGGCCAGCCCCTTCTCGTGCTGTTGGACGTTTCCCTTGCGCTTCCGCGGAATGGACACATCGATTTTGCTGCGCACCAGCGTCATACTGGCCGTGATGAGACACACGTGAGCCAGCCCATCCTGCATGATCACGGCGGCCACATCGGCACTCTGTGTGACGTCGCAGGCCATCTCGACTCGCTCGATGGCAATCGAGTCCCACTCCGGCTTGGTGAGCTGGAACTTGCGGTTCAGTTCCAGATCCAGCGTGTGGTACGCACCCATCTGAAAATGGGGCAGGGGGAGAGAAGTTTTTAATGTTTGTTAATTGACTGAACATTACGATAGATATGCCAGATTTGAAGACATGAATATGGAATTATTTGTGAGAATTATCAAGAAATTTCCCTAAAAATTCCACCAGAATTTAAAATCTTTTTTACGCATGATTTTTAGGAAGATTCGTTAAGAAATTCCATAAGAAACACTTATAATATTTTTTTCGTGTAGATATTACCCTAGTGATCTCAACAATTATTCTAGAATTTTCGTAATGATTGCTCAACAAAACGGGAACCAAAAATCTTCATGAATTCAACCTGAAATGAAATTTCTGCCCAAGAAATTTAGCCAGATACTCTACCAAGAATTTCTTTAAAAAATCCTCCACAGATTCTTTCGCAAAATTCCTAAGAAAACCCCGGAGTTCATCATGTGATTCATGAATCGATTTTGCTAGAAGTTGGTCCATGAGAACCCAAGCCATAATTTCTTCAGAGATGTCTCCACTGATTCCTAGGGATTTCTTACAGAATTTTCGTTCAGTTTTCCGAAGATGCCAATCCAGTATTTCTCTAAAGATTCCCTTAGAAGTTACATCAGAGATTTCTTCTGATTTCAGCAGAAATTCTTTGAGAAATTTACTAAAAAAAGCTACTTTTCCCAGGGAATTTTCTGGGACATTTTCCCTAGGAAAATAGACATCATTGGAGGAATGCTTTAAAAAACCTGAAAGTATATTTTTAATAAATCCTATAGTGATCTCTGATGAACCTTCTGTAGAAATTCCTGATGAACTCTCACGACGATCTCTGAAAAACTCCCAAATTCTGAGGAAATCTTGGAGGTTTTTCTAGATTAATTTGTAAGATAATGAATGCAAAAAAAATAATCAATTGAATCCCCGGATCAAATCCTGCAGGATTTTCTGGTGTCATTCTTTGAAAACCCTAAAAGGATTTTGTGAAGAATGTGAGATGGATCAACTTCAACCTTGTGTAAAAATGGTTGGAATAACTGCTGTTGTATTTACTGGTGTGAAACCTCAAATGAAGGATTGGATGGAGATTTTACTTGGAATTTTAATCAAGAATTTTTTGGAAGAACTGTAGATATAATTTCCGAAGGAACTTAGTAATGAATCCTCGTATAGCATATGATCTCGCTTTAAAAGCTATTGGCAACCGTGTGAGTAACTCATTGTTTCTAATAAAATTAATTGACAAAGATAAAAATGATCACCACTGGGAGATAGAAGAGGATCTTCTCTTCATCGCAGCATTGTTAAATAACATGTAAATCCATTTGTTTACTCAGTAACAACAAGCTACATACTTTTTTCTTTCTTTTTTCTTCACACGTGGTTACCAATGGCTTTTAGGGCGAGAACATAAATTAAGCAAGAACTTGACGAATTTATTGAGTTCCTCAATAAAAGAGCGTTCTTAAGGCCCTCCAAACAAATCGAGAAAATAAAAACACACAGCTGTTTTATTTAAAAAACAAAAACGGCAGTGTGTTTTCATTTTTTTCGATTGGTCCATTTTTACTGAGAAAATTGCTTTTTTGTCCTTGACATTCGCTCCATTTTTTCTAGGGCCTTAAGAGATTTACTGGAGTAACACTTGGAAGAATTTTGAGATTAACCGTAGATGATTTCATATAGAAATGGCTGGAGGAATAACTGAAAAAATCGGCGTGAGGAATCCTTGCAAGGTTTATTAACAAATTTCTCCAAAAATCAGAAATGAATCCTTGGGAATTTTCCTGTAGGAATTGAAGTAACTACAGGAAAAACGATGGAGAAGTTGAATTTGTGGAATTACAATTTTATGTCACTGATCGCTAGCATATGCTAAAACTAGATGAGGATGGTTTCGCTTAATTAAAATTGGTTGGCCTCTCCTACGCCAGCTAGCTAAACAGTTTGTAAAAATGCTTTCAAAAACATTTTTGAAAATCATAGGTATTTCTTCACATACCAAGCATAGTGGTATATATAGAAAAAGGATGTAGTTTTCATTTAAAGTTGAAAATAATTGTCGGCCATTTTGAGTTTGGCCGCCATCTTGAATTTCGACAGAGAACCGTTATTTCATCAGCGCTCGTTTTGAATTCTGAGGTCAGCATCAGAAAACTAAGAAAAAAAAACTGAGTGAGATAGGGCATAGAAAATAGGTTAGCAATAGTATTTACCCTACACTGAACCAATTGATACGATTCAATTTATCTGAAAAATCACATAGCTAGTCCACGGATTGAAATATGATTAACTTTATAAACATCCAATGTTGGCAATATGATTTCCTAATGCATCTTATATAATATGCAAACGAACATTGTATGCATCATCTATCAATTTTCATTTGACTGTGTGTTTTCATTAGGCATTACATAATCAGAAAGACGCTTTATGATTTTTTATTATGAAAAAAGTAATAATCAATTTAATGAAGTGCCAATCGACTGAACAACAATCATCTCATTTCGTGACGCCTGTATAGCAGTTATCCGGAATATAAGGCAATTTTTCGTCCATTTGAAAACATAATTGCAGTAGAACACTTTACAAAAAATCTGTTCGTCGGAATTCTAAACGTTTTAATAAAGAGGACATTTACTTCATGGCCGAAACGACAGTTTGAAATGTGCATAAATATACCCAAGATAAATAATATAAGAGATTGAAACAGATTCGAGCAACATTCTATTTTTATCATTCATTTATGAGTGTTGTGTGAAAAACAATATGGGAAAAAGCTTGTTTTTGGTAATGATTTGCATCTGACGATGTGTATGAAATGTACGATTTTCTATTTCGTGTTCTAGGATTTTGAGATATATGCCGAGTGCAATCAATGCAAACATCATTTTATGTATAACAAAGAAAAAAGTTTTCAAATTTTGATTTTTTTTTCTCAATTCTAGTAAAGAATAGGAGTATTAATTTGAGCTAAAAAAACCTGGCGGCCATCTTGCATGTTAACGTCATCGTGATATTATGTTGTAGAATGAGTGTTTCATCATGTTGAATTTTGAGGCTACCATTGACAACTGGTTACACTTTTTCTTCTTATAACTCCATGTACGTCAAAATAGTAAAACATTGTAGATAAAATCGTTTATTGCATAGCGTAAATACCTGGTAGTAAATATCATTACACAACTAGTTTTTGTAGCTGCTCTTACTCAATTTTTTCAGCTTTTTGCTAATCTCAGAACTCAAACGAGTGGTGTGCTGATGGTTAAAAAACGTTTTTCTTTTCTGACGGAATTTAAAATAACAGCCGAATAAAATCCTTCTTCTACATGAGTGATCGGGGCAATATAAGTCACCTAAGGAAAAGGTCAAGGAATGCATGCAAAAACTGTCGATCAAATGCAAGTGACTTGTACTGCAGAATGTTTGCTTTCATGTAACGACGATAATAAATGTTAATGTTTACTTGAAAGTTTTTGAGCAATAATAAGTCTTTGAGTTTGTATCCTTTGACAGATACGCGTATTTCGACCTCAACTTTAAGGTCGTCTTCCAGTGTCGTGTACTAGTCTCGACTTAGTACACGAGTCTAGTACACGACACTGGAGACGGCCTTACAGTTGAGGTAGAAATACGCGTATCTGTCAAAGGATATAAACTCTAGCGGAATGAAATGGTAAAGTGAGTAATTCTCACTGAGACCAGCCCACTATTTACACGTGATCTTTCAAAAAGTTGAAATTTATGCTCGTTCGAAAGCTTTTGTCGAGTAAGTAAAAGAACTACATTCGATTGGTTAAATTGATGGACCCTTCGGTAGTTATAATCAAAACAGTTATTGGCTTGTTTAGGAATATCCTGTTTTACATACATATTACATATTCAGATTCTGCGTATATAACTGAGTTAGAATCCAAAGTTTCATAATTGTCTATGCCCTTGAACTATTGTTAACACACGTTTGAAATTAGTATGGAAATCGCGTTTGAATCACCCATCGGCAAATCGGAGCTGTCATTACGTAAATTGAAATGTCATTATGCCATTACGGAATGAAATCTTTTTTAATCATTTACTATATCAAAATTAAGATATTAAAGTGCAATAAAATCGTGTTACACTTAGAAAAATGTGCTCTTTTGATCAAACTACAAAAAACTCTGAATTTGTCATCACTCAACAACCCAGTTTAAGTGAGCCAAACGGGATTTCCATACTAAATTCAAACGTGTTTAAAAACTAGTTCTAGGGCACAGAAAATTATGAAGCTTTGGATTCTGGCTCAGTTTTATACGTAGAATCAGAATATGTAAAAAACCTCTAAAGAAGCCAGTTGTCTTAACTCACAAATTTCTTCGATAGTCCCTTCGTGATAACATGTCTTTGGAAAAAGAAAACATGGAAAAATAAAAAATTTTGGCGGCCATAAAACTGAACTGAAATTAAAACTGAATTTTCATGATGTTCGCAACCACCTTAGGCATTTTTTTTCACCTGCCACACAATATACGAATGCGACAATGGAAACATTGGCAAAGAAAGCTCTCAGTTAATAACTGTGGAAGTGCTCATATGAACACTAAGCTGAGAAGCAGGCTATGTTCCAGTGAGGACGTTAATGCCAAGAAGACGAAGAAGAAGTTTACTCAATGCTACAGAGAACGTCAAATCGGTTGCATGCCAATGTGTTGCAAGTTCCACCCCTGTTCCAAGCTACCCCGTTTGGCAGTACTTAAAAAACATCGAAGATTTGTATCAAAATTCCCTAAGAATTCTGCATGAAAATTTCCTACAACATAAGCGAGAAAGCTGATGTGTATGGTGCTACCCAGGTAACCAATAAGCACTTAAAAAAGCATTTATTTAGCAGTATATGCGCCTTTACTGCAGGTCATTTAATGCTAGCAAGCCGTATATGCGCCATAAATGCTACCAAAATGCAGGTTTTGGCCCGATATACGGCTGCTTAAATGCTAGGCCTTCAGAAATTTCGTATCAGGTTGTCAAAAATGATAACGTCCAGATAGTAACGTCTCACGTAGACCAAAACAAAAATATATCTCTCTCTCTTTTCCCGCCCTCCTTCCATCTTTCGTACCCATCTGTCTTCTGTTAATTCTATTTTTGTCTGCGTCTCACATCACTGCTGTTCCTACTCCAACATGTTTGTTGATACTTTTTGTCATTCCACTGGCGTTCGAACCTATGACCCCCTACGATTGACGAGTGGCGATTGATGGTATGTCGCGCTACAGGATGAGCTACAAATGAAAACATAAGGCGCGTAGATTTTTCGCAATACTTTAACTTTGTTTCTACATGATATCATTTCTGCTTTGCAAACATTTGCAGTCTGGGCGATCGAATGAAATAGGTGTTAGCGTGAGAAAGATCTTTCTCCTGTTGGTTTAATCTATCATATGTGTACCTATAGTAGAAAAAGAGAAAAGGAATGGTGTTGGGTCGATCGATAGTGTTGGGCATGAACGAGACGCTCATGTAGGCCACCGGCATACCCTCTCTTGTCATTCTCGAAAATGACTATAGAAAAAGCTACACATATTTTCTTGCTTTTGTTTGCAATTTAAACATGCTGCAGAAATAAGAACACAAATGTACCAAATTTAGAGAAGCAACTTGAATTTTACAATGAATCTAACATAAACCACTGCATACGGAATTTTGTCCTTCTCTTATTTCAAAGAAATTAAAATAGTTTCAACAATTCTCTCTGCGTGATTAAAAATTTACATGAATACATGAGTCAGATTTGAATGTGATTCCAGTGATCATAGTATCCTTTTTAACAATTCAAATGTTGTTTCATCATCTATCATACAGTTATGTTCTCACGATTCCTCTTGAAAGGCGTGAAAGGGTGTCCTGTTGACCAGCGTGAAAGATAACAGTTTGGTAGCTTACGAAAACATTCGCCTCTCTTAGCAGTTTCGTGGCAGTATACAAGCAATTGAAATGTTCGGAAATCGAAACATGTTATGCATTTGGAATGCTGATTAACAGTCAACAACTTTTGAATGGCAGTCCATTTGCTATTTTAAGGCAGCTAAGCAATCTGTCTGCTGTATTAAGGCAGTTAGCATATGAAATGCAATTAAAAGTCTGATTTACGGCTTATTCAAATGCTTATTGGTTACCTGGGTATTGTGGATTTTGTTTTCCAAATATATTAAGTAGGGAGCCGGACCCAATTCTTGGCACTTTTGATTCACTTGGGCAGTGGGGTTTTTTGAAAGCTACAGAGCCACAATATGCGTCGTACTAGTGCGCTCCTTACTGCAAAGTTTCAGACAATTCGGCCGAGAAAAACCCCCCATGCCAAAGTGAATCATGAAAGTGCATAAGTGGTTCTGCCCCCTAGCTGCTCTGATGACACCCTGTTGATATGATTTTTTTTTTAAATATATATTTTTCTGTTTCTAGAAGACAATATGCTATAAACACTTCCTCAACGACTTTCGAGGCAAACTTAAGTTTGATTTGAAACATATATTACATAAATCAACTACTCTACCTAGCCCTCAGATAAGTGTTTAAATAAGCATTTTCACAATTATCAACTGAGAGCTTTTATTGCCAATTAACAGTTCATACATGTGTATCAAGGTGTGGCTTTGCATTTTTTGAAAGAAACTAAAAATTCCTGTGCTCTTCTGAGTTCAAATCACATAAAAAGATAAACTTCAAAGTTTGAGCCAAAAATATCTAGCTTTACAGGTGGCGTAAGCGATTCGAAAGTGAATTTTCAAGTTATAAAATATGACATTCGGCGAAGTCTTCATAACTTTGTTATTTTCTAACCAATTTCAAAGTTTTCAACAACATCGAGTGCTACGGAAAGCTCAAGCAAGACGGTTTTTTTTTTGGAAGGCCGAGAAGTTTCGCGGTTTGCATTGTGTGAATGCGAAAAGATATTCGTGTTCTGTCGAGGATGGATTAACAACTGGTGAGCTCGTTTCATGCTTATGATTACATATTTTTTCATGACAGCGTTACTTTTATGTAATATTCAAACAAACTTTGTATGGTTCATCACTATAAGTGTCGACGTTATGCCTGTTTTATACAATTTCAATATACATATATTTTCCTCTTTTTGACATTACTAAAACATACTTTCGGTTCGTCATTATGGATGTTGACGTATTTTTTGAAACTTCTACTAAAAACATTTCATCTCGAAACAAAAATGCACATCGTTACTCTTATTTAATTGTCAAACAATTTACAAGTGTTGGCATCATTCCTGTTTCTTATAATTTAAAATATATACATATATTTTTCTCTTTCCGTCATCACTAAAAACATCTTTAGAATGGTTCCACATTATGGATGTTGACGTATTTTTTTCTAATCTTCCACTTAAAACTTCTCGAGACAAAAATGCATTATTCTTCATGTATTCATGGTCTCTAGAAGCAACAATCATTACACCCTATCATTCCTTCCCCATCCCAAATGACTGCAAGGGCTTGGCCGGCGCAATTATTGATCCATAATATTAGATTTGTTAAAATTACACTTCGAGAGTAAGTGGAAACTCCCATCCCTTATTCATTTGGATCGTGGTGCTGCAGCTGGTAAGAATTCCACTTCCGATCAATTACGGAGTAGCAACCATTGACATGTACAATCAGTATATGCTACACTATGCTATGCTAATTTCAAACACCTTAAAAATTGAAGGTATGAAAAGTTTGTAGAACATCAATTTTGTTTTTAAATAAAAACTAGTCAACGTCAAATGTAGTTTTTCTCAATTTTTCATTGAAATAATAAGTTTTCTCGATGTTAGTACACGTGTTTTGTGAATATGAGGGGTCTATTTTGTAAATCGAACAGATTCATATGACTCGGCTGAAGTCACTGTCGATCAAAGTAAGCATACATCGAGCGTGTCCTAGAATAAGGGCGTAAGTCGATGATCGATTTCTCTTCATCGATCCTCTCTTCTGTGAATAAAGGTGACAAGATGCGGATTTGTTAGCATTTTTTCAGTTCAGGACGCTAGACAGCGATGCAATCTTGCATCCTGATGTGAAAAAATGCTGACAAACCCGCATCTTGTCACCTTTATTCACAGAAGAGAGGATCGATGAAGAGAAGTCGATCATGTGACTTACGCCCTTATTCTAGCACACGCTTGACATATTTCAGATGACACGCGTCGACTCCCTAATAATCATAGAGTGACGACTATCGGAAAACTCGAGTGACAGAGCCGTGTTGAGCGAATTTTTCGGTCGACAGTGACTCTAGTCGATTAATTTTGATCAACTCGACTTATTTGTTTTGCCCCTCAATTTTTCCCTCTATGTGACTGGATTACTATGGCATTACCATCTGAAATATGCATGCTCACTTTGATCGACATTGACTACAGATTTTGCACAGTCGTCCACTCCCTTGTAGTGTTTTATGTCTGAACATACTACGAATATTGTATGAGCTCCATTCGGACGTCAATTATACTTAATATGTACTCTTAATGATGGCACTTTTGGTAGAAATTAAAGTTTAACCTAATTTAACATAGGTATGAGCTTTTGTTAAATAGTAGTTTTAGATTTAAATAATTTCATGTTAAGCTAATCCGTGCACTTCATTCTGTTCTGACACATGGCAAACGTATTGTTTTTGAAAGGTTTTCGTTCCGAATTGAAAAAAAAAAAAGGTTTACAAAATAATAATATTTCTGAACGAATGATATACTTTGTCTGAAAAAGAGAGATTGAAATTTAGCCACGCCGATTCACGCCGCCGCCGCCGCTGAAAGTGAATTCGACGTGACGCCGATCACGCCGCCACCACCAAGCAAAATTGTCACAAACGCCGCCGCCGATCAAATTTGATTCGGCGCACACCTCTAACGTCATAGTAGTTGGCTTTGACTACTTCTGCTAATAGGGTCCTAAAGCCCTGTCCCAATTTTAGTGCTAAACGCTTAAGTTTAGGCCAAAAACACGTGTCTACTCGATTTTTTTTAAATGTTTTTCGTTTGTTTTAGTCCGAAAAACATTTTTTTATGTTTGTTTCAGATTTTGTCACAACCTTTGGCTTAAACTCAAATTTTGAGTGTACAGTCGAAGCTCGTTATAACGACAACTTTTATAGTGACAAAAGCTCTCTATAGCGACATTTTTCGGTCCCTTGAAAAATATTTTGATGTTATAACTATTCTCTATAGCGACTTTTCTCTATAACGACGGTCCCTTGCGATGTCGTTATAACAAGCTTCGACTGTATTTTGTTTTCCGTGTCCCTTCCGAAATGTCAGATAGGAACAACCCCAGTGTTAAAACTAAAACCTCTGTGGTGTTTTGTCGACTAAGCGAACGTCAAACATGATCAAAAGTGTTAAGGTTCATTTATGGACCCAATTATTCAAATTAAAGTTTATATATGATATAGCCTATTGTGATAACGCGGGGATGAACCAGCCTCGGGCTGAATTTCCCCTTAATAAAGAGTCAATCAAATCAATTGTGATAAGTGCTATATGCACTAGAACACAAATAGAATATTTCTTAGACTTTTTTTTAAATTCTTTGTGACAGAAATACAAATATTACAGATCGTATCACTGTATGCTTTTTTCCTGTATGAATTGCATCAGAAATATATTTAGGTATTTGCTAGAAGCTTTAGATATAACAATGGAAATGATTCCTTCAGAAATTCATTTGGTGATTATTTACCATGTTATTCTTCCAATAATTTTCTTAAGGAATTTCTCCAAGAATTTTGTTTCGGAATCCTAAAGAATACAACTTGGATTTTCCTAAGTGATACGCAAAGGATTTCCAAAAGGAACCTTAAATATTTTTCAAGAAAGTGCTAAGGATTATATCCGGTATTCACCATCGATTTTCCTAAAACAACCTCCAAGACTCCCATTTAGAGCAGGGACGAATGACCTTCGGGTTAAAGTCTCACTCATCAAACAACAACTCATACTTGGAACTTCTTCGAAAATCCAAGTATCACAAAGGATACTTTCAGAAATTACTCAAACATCTCCCAAGGAAGTCTTAAAAGACATTTCCAGGCATTTTTCCACAGGAATATCATGGATTTTTTTCTGAAATTATGACAGAAAATTCTCAAGTAACATCTGATGAAATTTGTTAAAGTTCTGAAATCACCATTGATGAATAAGAATTTCTGAAAAAAACTCATGGAATCTTGAGGAAATTTTAGAAGATTCCCTAGATAACTTTCGATTTTCATTTACAGATATTTCATTAAACAGCCATCTAGATAACATACTATTACAATTGAGAAAAAAAAACAACCGAACTTCAGGATAATGTTTCGTAAAATATTAAAATAGAAAAAAAACCTAAAAAAAAACATTAGAAGGAATCCCTAAAGAAATTTATGTCAGGTGATCGAAGGATTTTCAGTAAAAATTGCTGTAGTATTAACAGGTGTGGAAACTTAAATAAACTTTTGAAGATTATATTATTATTATTATTGTCTTTATGTCATGGGGATTTTTTGAGAAATTCTTTGAGATATTTTTGACAATACTGCAGGAACTAAATGATGAATCTCAGATGAAATTTATCGTGTAGGATAGGATTAGTCGATTAGTGGAAATTACGACTAATCCTTCAACCAAATTCTTTAGTTGTTACTCTAGGTGATCTTCAAAAGATACCTAAAGAATAAGCATCCTTTGTAAGATCAGTGGAAGCATTTCTTAGAAAATTTGCTAAGGAATCTCTAGAAGAATTTTTAAAGAGATCTCTGTAGGAGTACCTAAGAGTATTCCTGATGGAACCTCTAAGGAAATCACTACGATAATTCCTTGAGCCTGATTCGCTGCTGACAAGTAATTTCTTGGCCTATCTTGATGCATGGAAAATTTCTGCAAGGAATCGATCAAGGAAGCGCTTTTTTCTGATCGCAGTACGCAGTTGAAAAGAGATGTCAGTTCAAACGAGAGTCGCTGTAGAAAATTTCTGCAAGGAATCGGCGAGAAATTTATTTAACGATTCCTGTTTAGCAGCAAATCAGGCTTTAAGCTTTTCATCGAGAATGTAGAATGAGTAGAATTTCGTGAAGAATCAGTTGAAGGAAAATAAAAAACATTTTTGTTAAAATACAGATCTTGAAGGCCTTTCATTAAAAATAGACTTCTTAAGATTATTATAGGAAGAAGCAACACCTCGAATTTTCAAGAGCACTAGTCTCGAGAACTAAACAGCGCTCTGCGTTGAAAATTTATCCGATCGGTCACCACCAGAAAGCAACCAACTTAATCGATTTTCAACACGAACAGTTGTCGGATTCGCCAGACTTGTGCATTTAATAATTCAAAGTTTGGATTCGTTCTATAATCGCCTTAACCACTTGAATTAAAATTGAGATCAAGTCTCTAAAAAGAGAACTGTTACCAGCCCTGTAGTATGAATGTTCATTCACTAACATTTCAGAGGTTTTCCCGTTATCCCCGACTGGGTGTGGCTACCCTGATTCCTATTTTTAGGCCCTCTGTTGCTACCAACCCTCAAGATTCCTAAGGGATGAAATATTACCTTAACAAACTGATTCTCCTCAATGTTGCGCCCCTTCAGGCGAAGGACCTGTGCCTGCGTATCGAAATCGATCGACTCGACCCGGATGGTAAGAGTGGTGCGCACTCGACTGCTCGACGAGGAACCCGTGGATGTTTCATTCTGAACCTTCCGGATGGTGCTACTGCGGACCTGGTCCCCTTCGGCGATCAAGTTGTACGCATGCCACATATCTTCCGGTTCCTCGGGAATCAACACCACACTCCTAAAAGATCGCAAGCGCATCATCAGTCTATTTAGCGGCCACCCGCTAATATAGCAGGTAGAGAGAGTACTTACCCGTCGCCGGCCTTGTCAATGTTTTTATGAACCAACTTCATGATTTCCACACTCGGATCGCAGATCGAGAAATGGGAACGATTTTCGCTGCGGTTTCTCTCGGAGCGACTTTCAAAGCCCCGGGGCGAATGAGGACGCGAATTGCGCGAGCACGCAGTCACACTAAGCGATACACGGTACGTTCCTTTATACGATAGTTAACGATCATGATTTTCACGACTGTTTTATGCGGAAAAAATCCGAAATTTCTGCGGGGGAAGAAAATTACTCCGACCAACGGCGACGAGACATTATCGCGAAAAGTGACCGATCCACGTTAGTGTTGTCATTTTTTAATGTTGTTCTTTTTGCAAACAACTGTCAAAATATTTCGGTTCCCCGAAGAGGGGGTTCGACCCGCTTGGTCGAACTATAAATTTTGAAATGTTTCACAACTACCTGCACACGGGAAAAAAAATCATGCCGGATCTACACTGAGCAAAAATCAGCTTCCCATTATCAATGCTAAAAAATTGTGTATGGGACAAATTTGACTCAGAAAAAAATCTTTATGAAGTTTCTTTAGGAAGCCTCGTGAAAATCGACGGAATAATGACGGCAGATTCCTACATTAACATCTTGCGGGAAAATCTGGAGGTTTCGCTGATCCAGACGGGCCTTGAAGAGAAATTCATAGCACAGACAAACAGACGTTACACTTAGAACAAATTTTGATGAAAATCATAGTCGCGAGAACATATACGCCCAATGCTAAAATCGGTGTGTTTGGCCGATCAGCCAACAGGTGGCGGTAGTGTGTAAACGTCAAACACGAACAAAAACGACGCGAGCGCTGCGGGTGGTGAGTTGGCCGCCTACCATTTATTCAAATCGACCGTTAAAAAGGTGGTCGATGGACATCGATGAGAGTGTGACGTCTGTTTGTCTGTGTTCATAGTTCTCTAGAACAACGACCCGAAGCATACTGGAAAGAAGACCAAGTCTTACTTCCGGTCTTGTCGGATTAAACCGCTGGAATGGCCTCCACAAAGCCCAGACCTGAACCCCATCGAGAATTTGTAGGCGATTCTCGATGCCAGGGTTGAAAAAACTGATGTTACTGTTGGGATCAATCTGATCACCTTTAGTTGAGTGTGTAACTTACATTACCTGAATTCATACACACCTTGAACCGTTTTTGATATTATGTATTTTACCGTGTAATAAAACCATTCCAATCTGAAAGTCAAACTATACAGACGTGTTTGTGTTTTACTCCGCTCGTATCCCTGACTCAATCATCTCAGGTTATGTGCCCAGCGCTACGCCCTGCCGGCGGGAAGTTTCTTTGAAACCGCGTGTGTGCGATCGTCGGAAGAAAACGTGTGCGAACGTGTTTCGTCGGATCGAAGTGAAGGGATTTGTTTTTTTCTTTCGGTCGAGTGAGAGTTTTTGCCACAATGGAAGTGGACAGAAAAGTGTATCTGTTCGACGGGAGCAATTTTGCTAATTGGAGCTTCCGGATGGAAGTCCATTTGGAGGAGCTCGGGCTTCTCTCGTGTATCGAACAGCCAGCGGAAGATGTGCCGGAATATCGTGTTGTTGCGACCGACGAAATTGAGGTTAAGTTGGAGAAGGAAAGGTTGCTGGCGGAAAGAAGAGTGAATGACGTGAAGTGCAAATCGGTCTTGATTCGGAACATAGCGGACTCGCAGCTTGAGTACGTCAAGCAGAAGCGAACGCCGGTGGAAATCTGGAGGGCCTTGCAAAGTGCATTCGCTCGGAAAGGAATTTCGGGCCAGTTCTTTCTGCTCAAAAAGTTGTCGGCAATGAAATACGATGAGTGCGGTTCGTTGGAAGAGTATCTGTTGGTGTTTGACAGAATTGTGCGCGATTTGCAATCAGCGGGTATTAACTTGGAGGAGCGGTTGATCGTTTTCTACCTGTTACAAACGATGCCGCGGTCTTACGGTCAGTTGGTGACAGTGCTCGAGACGCTTTCGGATAATCAGTGTACGCTAGATTTCGTGCGGGCGCGGTTGCTGAACGAAAGTGTGAAACGTGCGAACAGTGACGATGCACAGGCAGAAAACGAATCTGCTGCATTCGCTGGGAAATCGTTTCCGAAAAGTGATTATCGAGGCAAGAGCAAGTTGAAGTGTTTCTCCTGTGGAAAGCTCGGACACAAACGATCCGAGTGTCCAGATCGAAAGGATCAGGTGTCGGAAAAGGAGAAGAAGAAGAATGTGTACAAGGGAAAAGCTCACGTGAGCGAAAAAGAAGTGGCTTTCGTTAGCAGTCTGATTGGTGGTAGTTCGGGTGGCAGTGCAAATGATTCGCCGAACAGTGCCGTTACGTGGATTTTGGACTCGGGGGCATCCGACCATATGGTTGGAACGGCAGAGTGGTTGCGCGATGTAAAGAAGCTCGATGAGCCCGTGTTTATAAAAGTTGCGTCCGGGCAAGTGCTCGAGAGTAAATACAGTGGAACAGTGGACATGGTTGCACGAATTGGCAAGAAGCAACAGAAGTGCGTGGTGAGAGATGTTCTTTATGTTCCCGGACTGCGGTACAACTTGTTCTCGATACGACGGGTTGGTCTGTTGGGAATGGAAGTTGTGTTCGAGAAGAACAGCGCAGTGATAAAGCGCGACGGTGAGATCGTTTGCATTGCCAAACGAGAAGACTGCCTTTACGAACTGGACTCGGACGTGCGGAAAGTGAAGAAATCGAAAGCCCTACTGAGTGAAAAGACGATGAGTGATGAAGAATTGTGGCATCGGCGGTATGGCCACATAGGAAAAAGTGGACTCATAAAATTGATAAATGAGGATATGGTGAAAGGCTTAGTGCTGAAGAAAAGTGAAGTGCCAGAAAGCAAGCTGTGTGAACCCTGCTTGAAGGGAAAGCAGACTCGGCGGCCCTTCATCGAGACGCCCTTGCCTAGGAGTACACGACCACTGGAGCTGATTCACAGCGACGTGTGTGGAGGTATGAAACCCGCAGCATGGAACGGTAAGCGATACTACGTTTCTTTTACTGATGATTATACCCATTTTTCGGCGGTGTATATTTTGCACTCCAAAGACGAGGTTCACGATGCATTTGTGACATTTGCGGCCATGGCAGAGTCGCACTTTGACAGCAGAATTTCGCGCCTCAGGTGCGATAATGGAGGCGAGTATGTGGGAGAGAAGTTTCGCGATTTCTGCCGGGTAAAGGGTATACAGTTGGAGTACACCGTTCCGTACACGCCGCAACAAAATGGCGTAAGCGAGCGGCTTAACCGGACCATTATGGACAAGGCAAGGGCGATGATAGAGGATGCAGGGATGGACAAAAATATGTGGTGCGAGGCGGTCTTGACAGCAGTCTTCATTATCAACCGGAGCCCAACAGCAGCGTTGCCTAGCGGAAAAACACCCTACGAGATGTGGTACGGCCATAAGCCCGACGTTTCTAAGTTCCGGATTTTCGGTAGTCGAGCTTTCAGTTTTATACCGAAGGAAAAGCGGAACAAGTTGGAGTCGCGTAGTAAGCCTTGCTTCTTCGTCGGATACGGTGTTAATGGGTATCGGCTGTGGGACGGGCGGAAAATCTTCATTGCCCGTGATGTTGCTGTTGAAGAATCTGCTAAGTTGTTGCGTGAGGAAAGCGAAAATGTTGGGGATGAGGGTTCCGAAACTGTGGAGTTAGCTGGACCACTGCGGGCGTCGACAACGGAAGCTGAGGCTACTGCGTTGAACAAACCTGGACCGGTCGGCGTGAATCCGGAGGTAGCTGCGGAAGGCGGTTATGATCGTCCGCTGGAGATGCTTGACGTCAGCCAAGATGAGGTATTCGATGACTGCGAAGAAAACGACCCTGAAGAGAGAGATCCCCTAGAAATCCGTCGAAGTGAACGAGTTCGCAAACCACCAACGAGAATGGAAGACTATTCTTGCGTGGCTTTCGCTCTCAACGCAGAAAGCTACGTGGACAACTTACCAGCCACAATCGAGGAACTACGAAAACGGGATGATTGGCCCGATTGGAAAGTAGCCGTAGACGAGGAACTCAAGTCTTTGGCTGATAATGAGACGTGGGAACTGGTCGTCCTTCCAAAAGGTCGAAAACCAGTGGACTGTAAGTGGGTATTCCGCTTGAAAACCAACCCTGATGGTTCAATTCACAAAAGGAAGGCTAGGTTGGTCGCAAAGGGATTTACCCAGCGTTATGGCTACGATTTCCATGAAACGTACGCCCCTGTCATCAAGATGTCAACTGTGCGAATGATGCTGGCCTTGGCAAATCATCACGGCTTCGTTGTCCACCAAATGGACGTCAAGGCAGCATTTCTCAACGGGGTCCTCACTGAAGACATATACATGCGTCAGCCCGAAGGATTTGAGGAGGGGGAGAAAGTGTGCAAGCTTCGCAAATCAATCTATGGGCTGAAGCAATCTTCCAAGACCTGGAACGATAGATTCGACGAATTCGTGAAGAAGATTGGATTCCGGCGCTGTGTGGAAGATAGTTGTCTGTATGTTCGCCAAGGGAAGTTCGGTCCCGTTTATCTCGTGTTGTACGTCGATGATGCTCTTATTATGTCGAAGAATCTGCAGGAAGTCGAGACGGTCAAACGATTGCTGTTAAGAGAATTTCGCATGAAGGATTTGGGCGAAGCTCAAATGTTTTTGGGCATCCGGATCGAGCGAGATATCAAGAAGGGAGAAATGAAGTTGAGTCAGCCAAGCTACACCGAGGCGATCCTTAAGCGTTTCGGTATGGAAGCCTGCAAGCCGGCCTCAACGCCAATGGCCACGAACTTGCAGCTACAGAAGTCATCGGAGGTAGAAAAGCTCGAGAAACCCTACCGTGAGTTAATAGGTTGCCTCACATACCTGATGGTAACCACACGTCCTGATATAAGTGCGGCTGTTTCATACTTCAGCCAATTTCAGTGCAATCCTTCTCAGGAACACTGGACATATGCCAAAAGAATACTACGATTCTTGAAAGGAACGATGCAGCATGGCTTGGTGTATAAAAGACAGGAATCGGCAAAGCAGATCACTGGTTTCGCAGACGCAAATTGGGCAACCGATCCCAATGATCGCCACTCTGTTTCGGGGTACGTATTTCAGACGTATGGAGCTACTACTTCCTGGAGTACTCGTAAGCAACGAACTATCGCTTTGTCATCTACGGAGTCAGAATGTAGCGCCTTATCCGACTGTATTTGTGAATCACTATGGATTTCAAAGTTATTCAAGGAGCTGAACATACTGGATAATGATACCGTTGTTATATTTGAGGATAACCAGTCGGCCATTGCGATTGCTCAATCAGAGGGTCCTTCGAAGAAGCTCAAGCACACAGACGTGAAATTGCAGTTTATCAAGGAGTGTGTTATGAAGCGAAAAGTGACAATCCAGTACATGCAGAGCAGCGAGCAACCGGCGGATATGTTGACGAAAGGTCTGCCTCCCGCCTCCTTCAACAAGCACTGTTCTACTTTGGGGATTAAGAAATGATAAGTTTGAGGAGGGGTGTTGGGATCAATCTGATCACCTTTAGTTGAGTGTGTAACTTACATTACCTGAATTCATACACACCTTGAACCGTTTTTGATATTATGTATTTTACCGTGTAATAAAACCATTCCAATCTGAAAGTCAAACTATACAGACGTGTTTGTGTTTTACTCCGCTCGTATCCCTGACTCAATCATCTCAGTTACCAACAAAAATAATTATTTTGAAGCCTTGGAGCGCGCCTGGGAAGAATCAGATCCACAACACCTACAAAACCTGGTGAAAAGCATGCCGAAGCGCCTTCAGCAAGTCCTTAATGCCAAAGGTGGACACATTAACTTTTAAATTGCTTCTTATTTTTCTTAAATCATCTTTTCTGGGGCCAAGAAGGAAGTGGGCACTTTTTTTTGTAACTATTTTTTTTTTTTCAATACAAATAGACCATTTCCGTCAAAATTTTTTATTGGCTTATAAGCTTCCTGTCATTTTACTGAACAAACTTTCCTAAGAAACCAATGTGTTTTGAAGCCTCTAACTATTGGAAAACAATGAAAAACTGGCGGCACGTTAGTTCTCCCCTCGGTCCCTTATAATTTATTTCACCACGAAAAAACGCAGACCCCTTTTTACCATATGATTTTGCCAGCACGTTGTGGTGAGTTTTGATCAGCTGGCATGACAGATGATTTTTGTTTATGTTTTCATTCATCATAATGGGCTTCGCAGGTTTCGTTAGCGAGTCACAGAAATCTCCGCGGAAACTGCCTCCACGGCTGCCAAAACTTCGGTTATGATGTCGCCAGATTCCTTTTCATCTTCTCCCGCACCCAGCGTTCTGCCGACTTCTACGTTATGGTTACTGTTGAACAATGCAAAGAGTGAGCTGCTCAAACAAAACTGATGCCTGATCTCTTCCTGTTTCATGTTCACGAGATAAAGTGATCCGGAAGATTTTTGATAGACAACAACAGCCGCACAACATGAAAATTTCCTTGCGCGGCTGCTGCTGCCTCAAGGCGCAAATCTACCGGATCGTCATCCAACATTTGTCAGCATGAATAGTAAAAATGATGAAACCTAAAGTCATTCCTAATGAAAACTAGCGGCACCGTAGCTATTGGGTGGATGAAAGTTTTGTTTTTTGGAGGTTTTTTGAATCTGTGGAGCTGGTTTCGCTCCCTCCTTCCTTCACGGTTCCTGAAGTCTCCGTAATCACCGCGGAAACTACCTTCACCGCTTCGGCCGGTTATGACCGCACCCGGCGAACACTATATGGTTCTGTAACGCATGGATTGTAGTCGACAGATGCCTGATCTCTCTGTTTTGTGCCGACGAGGGTTGAATAAGCCGGAAGATTCCCGCTGTTGCCCCGTTGCTGTCTCAAGGCGGAAATCTTCCGGATCAACATCCAACAGATAGATTCAGGCATTTGCCGGCATGAATAGTAAAAATAGCCTCTAATAGAACTAGCGCTACCGTAACTGCTGGGTGGATGAGAGATTTGTTGTTAGGGGGTGGTTTTGAATTTTGAATCTGTGGAGGAAAATATATTTTCCTGAAGGAAAACTTGAATCGGATTGGAGTTGGAACTGTGATTCAGAACGGGTTGCGCCAGTTCCAACCTGGTTTAAAAACGTTTGTTTGAGTAGTTTCGGTGGCGCTCCTGTTTGGGGCGCCCTGATCGGGATCACGGTCAGTTCGGTCAGTTTGAGCGCGCACCTGATTTGACGTTTGCAAATGTAAACAAGCATCCCAATGCAGGGGTGGAATTGAAAAACTGTTGCAAAATCACCACGCTGATACTCATAGGGTTGAACAAACTGTGCCGCATCTCGAATTATTTTTCAAAATGTGGTGAGTATCCATGTTTTCAAAAATTTGTAAGAAAATCAGGAGTGCATATGAACAAAATCTGAAAGCGTTAATATTCATTAAAAATGATTGTCTTTCGAAGAAAAATACAAAAACTGGGGGTTAGATCTGACGGAAATGAATTCCAGAGGCCCGGGAAATTTCCTCTGAACTTCCACCCAACCATAAGTTCAAAAGGGGTCACCAACAATCGCGAGTGCGGAATTAAAGTGTTATGCCTGTGCACATACTGTTCAAGTGCTACACGCCAATTCGTGCCATCCAGTTTTGAAGCAGACAAGGCTTTGATGATTCCACAGTTTTGCCTTTCCACAGCCCCATTGCTCTGAGGACTAAGAGGTACAGATTTCCTTACTATCACACCTCTGGTTTCCCAGTGTGAGACAAACCCGGAACTCTGGAATGGAGGACCATTGTCACTCTGTATGATTGCTGGATAACCCCACATTCTGAAGATTTCACTTAGAGCCGAATTGGTAGTTGCAGTGTCGGTTTTCTTCATTTCTACGACGAAAAGATAACGCGAGTACGTATCTGTAACTACCAGGAATTCTCCTGATCCGAATGAGGGAACCGCCAAAAAATCTATTTGCAGCGTTTGCCATGGTCCCTCCGGTAGCTTCCTTGAACACAAGGGTAGTGGAGGATTTCGTCTGGAGAGCTGGATACAGGTGGTGCAGTCTTTCATGAAACGAGTTATTTCGGTGGACATTCTGGGCCACCAGAAAAACTCACGCATTACGCGCTTCATTGAAACTTCTCCGATGTGGCCCCCGTGTGCACAATTGAGTGCCTTTCTTCTTAGCGGGTATGGTAGAATCACTCTGTCGTCTTTAAAAATCATAGAACCGAATGTACGAAGGCTGTGTTTTTGCGCCTCATATGCTTTCAGATCAGCTGCCCATTTGTTAGAAGCTAACGCTTCTCTAACGGACAATAATTCGCAATCTTTTTCCGAAATTGTTTCTATTTCGTCCCAAGTAATAGTCATGCTACCGGAGTCCAAAGAGTATAGAGATAGTGGCTATCGCGTTCTTCCTCGAAGGGTACTGATTCCTGTGCTGCTGATATGAGTCGGGACAATGCGTCAGCAACATTCAGATTTCCCGGCACTCTCTGGACTTCATAGTCATAAGGCTGTAACCTTAGTGCCCAACTTTCTGCGCGCGAGATAGCACGTTTTCCCAAACGGTGATTGACATTGAATATATACTGAATGGCTTCTGCGTCCGTTCGAATAATAAAATGCCTCGTCAGTAAATAATAGGAAAATCTTTCTACCCCCCAAACGACCGCAAGTGCTTCCTTTTGCGTTTGAGGGTATCGTTTTTCCGCTGAAGATAACGCTTTAGACGCGCAAGCTACGATTCTTGGGACACCATTATCGTCAAATTGCGCAAGTACCGCTCCTAAACCACTAGGCGAGGCATCCACAAAGAGTTCAATGCGATCATTTACGTTGTAGTATCCAAGTCTCTTAATGGAATTAGAGATCTCGTTCCTGAGCAAATCGAATTCCTTATCCTCCTTTTCGGTCCAATAAAAGGTTTGGGAGTTTGAAAGATTTCTCAGATTTTCAGTTTTGGCTGCTCGGTGTACAATAAATCTGTCCACAAAGGTGAGCAGTCCTAAGAAGCTTTTGACTTCAGAACAGCTTTTTGGTTGCCTGAAATCTTTAATCGCACGTACCTTTTCTTCCTCGATTTGCCAACCATCTGATGTGATCTGGAAACCGATAAATTTGACGGACTGACTAGCAAACGCACATTTATCCTTGTTCAATTTGACGTTATGGTTGGCAAGACATGCCAGAAAATTCGCCAAATTCTCGTCATGCTCCTCCTTAGTTCTTCCGAAGATCAAACAGTCGTCCAAATAGTTTATGCAACCCTTACAACCGGCCAACACGGTTCTTTGAAGCGTCTCCTGAAATATATCAGGCGCGTTGCATAGACCAAATGGAAGTCGGACGCACCGAAACATACCGAACTCGGTAAATAAATTTGTGAGGTGGCGCGACTCTTGATGCAATTCGATATGAAAAAATGCATTCGAGAGGTCAATAGTCGAAAACCATTTTGCGCCATGTAATTCAGACACTATCTTATCTAGTGTGGGGATCGGGAAAGGTGTTCGTTGTATGTATCGATTCGGTCCCCGCAATTCGATCACTAGGCGTATGTCGTCTTTACCCTTGGGCACTATTAACATAGACGAACAGAACGATGTGTCCATTCCATCCACCACCCGTTCAATAATGTTAGCCGACACCAGGTTCTGTAATCTTCTCTCAACTAACGGTTTCACTGCTAGAGGAATATTCGTGAACACATTTCTACATGGTGGCTTTGACGTGTCGTATGTGATTTTAACAGGAAGGACGTTGAATTTGGGAAACACTCCATCGAGAGCTATTGCTGCGATTTCACCACCACACAACGGTTCCTCGAATACGTTCTTCATTGTAGGTTGCACAGGGACTTGTAGGCCTAACATCAATATGCAATAACGCGAAGCAGTTGGCCTTCCAAGTAAAGCACGAGCTTCCTTGACTACATAAAACTTTTCTATGTAGACTGGTCTGTCACTGGACACATACAAGGGAGCATGAAATGTTGCTACGACGTTGATATTGCCTTCCGTCGCATACGCTTTAAGTGGTCTATCCGATTTGTGCTGCACGTTAAGGATTTCGTTACAATAGTTCGCGTTCATTGTCAGTTGCTTAAACATATCCTCAGTAAATGTGTTTACTTGCGCCCCTGAATCAATCATGAAAACACACGGCATTCCTGATACTGTAGCAGTGATTATAGCTTCATCTACGCCAATACGTTGACAATTTGATGCTATGTGAAACACCGTACTGAGCACGGAGGTTTCTGTTCTCGCGGGCTCAGTATGGTTCTGTAAGACAGTTAAGTTTAATTGATCATTCAAACCCTTTTTTCGTGTTTTGTTACCTGTTCCTTTCCGCTGTTCTGAGCATTCGAATCATTTTCTGCGGTTGAGTTAGAAGCATTTTTGGATGACTTTAGCAAACCACTCTTGTTATCCAAAATGTTCGCCGTTTCGATCGCTATTCGTACGGATTTCTGTCTTGTCTGTGAAAACGGAGATACGATTGATGAACTACATTCTACAATATTGTTTGTGATTACTATTACCTCTTCTCTGTTACTGATCGGAATTTTGTTAACATGAGGTGCATTTGCGATTTGTCTTATGGCTCGTTCCGGCTTCAGATGTGTCTATAAAAAACATAGAATGCGTTTCATAGATTTCTTTATTTGTTTTCTTTTTTTTTTATTTATTCTTACATGTTGATCTCATACATATTGATTTTTAATGGTCAGTAACTGATTAAAATAAAAAAGGAAAAGGGAACTCCAACATTTCAGTTAAATTTAACTATGTTCTCTGATCTTTAACTTTTCGTTATTCTATTCTCATTTTAGGTACCGATAAGCGAATTCAAGTGAAGAAAAAAATAGGAATTTAAAAACCATTGGGTTCACTTACTGTTTGATCCGATTCTGCATCATCTTTAACCTCTTCGATTGCGGCTATCTTCCGTGACTAGGGCGCATCTTCCATCAAGTCAGTTGGACGCTTGACTCCTGACACATGACGATGCGAGCGGCAAGCTCGTTGGATATGGCCAAGAATGCCACAATAATTACACCTTTTATCTTTGTGGCTGCAATCATTACCTCCATGATACGGGCTGTGGCAACGCCAGCATTTTTCCCCACGTGTTGATCGGAACGATGGACTGCTGCCAGCATAGATCTGTCCAGTTCGTTGGGCTCGGAAACCGCCTCTGAAAGACCTGCCACCGTAGTTTTGTGAAACCCTCTGAGGCTTATAATCAAATTTGCGACTGGGGCCCTTCGGAAAGGATGCACCCACTGTTGCTACTAACGCCTGCTCCGACTTTTCGTATTTCTTCCGCACAAAATCTTCGTTTAGCTTTATAGCCTCGATTTCGCGCACTTTGTCGACCAAATCTGTAAAATTTTGATTGCGACTCAACATTTTCAACGACGCCGTGCGAACTTCCCGATTCGTTGCATGTTCGGAAACTGTTGCAACTATCTGTTCGAACTCCTTTGAATCGTCGAACTCACACAGTCTGGCCATTGATCCTACTCGCGTGATATACGATAGATCAGACTCATCCGGTTTTTGGGACAGTAGTGCTAATCTGCGCCTCAAGAGCATAACATCAGATCCTGATCCAAAGTACGACTTGAGCCTGGACATCGCATTTGTGAATGGAAAGTAATCAGCATTCGGATCTTCCTTCGACGACTTGGTGTTCTTGAATATTTCAAGCAGCTTTGGTCCTGCTTTCACCTTGAAGATCGTGAACATTGTAACTTCATCATTCACCCCTGCCAACACCATTGAATCCAGCAATAGATCTTTCCAAGCTTCGAAGCACTGACGATGGATCTCGCCATCCTCCGCTGGTTTGCACTCTGGAATGCTGACGGATGCAATTGATAGCTGGTTCATGGACGTGTAGAATCTTGATTCTTCCCAGTTCGGTGCACCTGGAGTCCTACGGGTGCTGGAAAAACGGGTTTCTCTTTCCAATTCATAAACATCGCCGTCCCTGTCCGTTTGGTTCGCCATTAGCTCCTCATTTTTTTGTTGGCTTCGCTTGAGTTCTTCCAAAAGCTGTGCATTACGTGCTTTTTCCGCCGCCAGCTCACGAGACAAATTTTTCGCTTTGTTCGTCTTTTTCTGTTTATTCGCCGACGCTGATTCTGTCTCCACACTCACTTGATGGGTGGCGAGCGCTTCTACCGATTCCCGGATCAAATCCGTCTGTCCGTCTGTCTGCATATTCTGTGCTTTTTCCGTCGTTGGCTTCCGAGACAAATGTTTCTCCTTTTCAATCTCTTTCTGTACTTGGACTGATGATACTTCTTCCCGCACTTTGCCGGAGGCGTTTTCCTCCCTTGTCTGACGTGTCAAATCCTTCATTTTGTAGCATTTCTGTGTTTTTCTCCACTGCGTTGTATTTTCTGCGAAACGTGAAAAAAACGCTCTTAGATTTCTATATCTCTGTTAACGTCACGCTACATTTTCAACATAAATCTACTAAAATGTCTTTCTTTTGTTTTTTTAATTGATAACGTCCGTTAAAATATGAGAAGTCCACTCAGCTCATACACTTCAATCCTTTTTTTTTTTTTTTTTGCTCTTTCATTACACAGTTGAAAAATGCTGACGTCATGTCTACATTATTACCTCACCACACCGTTCAATCATACCTTGTTATTATTTTTTTTTCTCTCGTGCCGAGACCGCATCGCTCGTGCACATACACTTTCTTTTTCTTTTTTTTTTCGCGAAGAGACCGCATCGCTCTTGCCCTTTATTGTTATTATTTTGTGATGAGACCGCACCGCTCAAACACCTTTTTTTCTTCTTTTTTTTTCATGCCGAGACCGCATCACTCGTGCACATATTTTTTTTTTTTCGTATCGAGATCACGCCGCACCATTCCCCCAAGACGCCATGTTTTTTTTTTTGCAATCGGAACTTTTTGTCTGTTCGCCTTTTTTTCCAACCTTAACACTTCTCCAATAGACTTTTCAATATTCTCCATTGTTACATTTGTACTGATTCATCGTTCACAAATTCTAAACGAAAATAAATTATTAATTTTGCACTCTACTTACCTACCGGCTCCGCCATGTCGAATCCAAAATTTGGGAGCACACAGAACAACGTCTTTCTTCCACAAATATAGTATACAGAATGACAGGTACACGATACGCGTCTACTCGCTGCCTTTTCGGTTCTCTCGCACTGCGTTTTCTCTTTCTCCCTTTCTCCTATAAACTTCAACCTCCTATCAACCTCATGCGTTACTAAAACCAAGGTTGCCAAATGCTCTCGATTTGTTTTTCAATATAAGTTTTTTTTTTCATGTACACCATATTCTGCAAACACCCATTAGATTATAAAACAGTTGTTGTTATTAATATTATAATTTAGAATATTTCATCTCCATTACTACAATCCCTAAGTTCGATTCAGATGGGCTCTGCTGGTTTGATGTCACTCTTTAACTGAAATAAAAAAGTTTATAAATGTAAATTCAACATATTAAACCGTGTTAGCAGGTTCCTTTTGAAGCCGAAGCCAACATTATCATTTCGTGAAATCCGTTTCTGACACATAGCAAACAACTCAGAAAAATCAATGATTGCTGAGATGGAAATTTCAGTTCACTGTGGATTTTATAGCAACCCACTATAAAAAAATGTGCCAGTCAGTGCGCCGAAATGTGCCATATCTGTGCAAAGCACACTGCGTAGAGTGACCACCCAGTCAACATTTTGGTTGGTATAACTTTTGTTATACATCATTCTATATGAATCAATTCAATCGTATAGAATGCACGAAAAGGCTATATACCTACCAAAGTGGAGGCTATATGCGTACTTGGCACGACTTTTTCGGACTTTCTGCGATCAGATATACGATGCCCAAAGTTTTGGATGAAAATAAAAAAAAAGTTTCCAGCGAGTCTCGAACGCGGGACCTCTGGATCATGAATCGGGCACCTTACTACTGTACCACCAAGGGTTGCATATCCAATGGGTAATTATTTGCCAATATTAATACATGTTTCATGTACAGCGACACATACTTTGTTGTTCTTTGAGGCCCATCGTCAGCAGATAGACAATGTTTGGGTGGCAATTTTTGCTAAGTTATTGCGATTTCATACGATGCTATCTGGATTGATATATGATCTGTCAGTTTATATAACATAACGTGATTCTATGTTGCACTATTTACGACATGTTTTGTTGTCAACACAGATTGTCGTTTATGAATCGTATTGGGGATTGATATACAACTTGTACTGACATTGATAACGCTTAATATGGCATCTTGTGCAATTCTGATTTTGGACGCATGAATATGTGATTTTGGATGCACATTCTTATACGATACGTGGTTCACTGGGCACCCCCTTGTATCATTCAGTGAATGGAATAAACCATTAATGTACAATATAACGTATTGGATACAATACAGCGTATTGTAATTGAATGTCGAAACAGCATTATTCTTGTTTGGATATACAATTCAAAATAGTTATTTAAGCAACAAGTTGCAAAATGATGATTTATCCAGCACAAGTTGTACATTTATCCAACGAGGCTTGCCGAGTTGGATAAATACGACGAGTGCTGAAAAAATCGAGTTTTGCAACGCGTTGCATACAACATTTTTTGCAATTACGAAATATGCCGTTTTAGTTGGATTATTTCGAGAAACAGAAGGCAACCCACTCGGACAAACATCCACGTGTAGCACCGACCCAGAGTTTCCAATCACGTAGGCTATGATACTGTTTACACAGGACTGTCACAAATGTTCACTCTTCCATCGGTAGCACATTTGAACTACATTCGGAACAGGTGAGACGCTGCATTCACATGCAATTTTCTGCCATATTTCTCGCGTAACATTACTAAAGGACCTATCTAACATTGAGAGGCTCTCTTTGTTTACTTTCTCTTTCATTAATAACTGAGTCACATTAATCTCTTCTGTTGCTTTTTTTGTATGAAACGCTAGTCAAGGAAATTGACTTTCGATCTATAGTGAAAAACTTCCCAAAATCTTTAGTATTCCACTGTTATAATCAAAAGAGAACGAGAGAGGAGAGAATCTCTCATTTGTACATAGGTCCTTTAGTAATGTTCCGCGAGATTTCACAAACAGTTGTCCCTCATGTTAGCAGAAGAGGCCCTCACAAACCGCTGCAGAAAGATCCGGATTTTTTGTGAGTTAACATGCCAACTTAACTACATGTTCTATGTCCGCCAGACGACCATATTCTTAATCAAAAAGACTCTTCTGAGTTGGATTTGGATTGCCCAACGTATGTAGAATAAGAAACTAGTTAAATAAGTGTTTGAATAATTCAGAGCAATTAGAGAAGAAACGTGCGGTAAGACCCTGCATATACCGCACTTGGAGCTGAATTTATAAAATAAAACATTTCTTTTTTGGCACTTCCCTTGACGCCGTCGGGATAAAATTTGCATTAGCCTCCGTGGGTGATTTCTGGGAGTTCTCGATCCAGATGATTTGGTCAACTTGCAGGTTGCATCACGCTTTGCCGGAACAACATTAATGCCTGTTCGCAAGCGCGGGAGGCAAGCACTAGTTGTATTAGGGCTCATTTCTGTTGAGGAATCAATTTTCATTGTTGTATCAATACTTTTATGCCTCACTATGTACATATAAGGTTAAGCCTCACTATAACTGTAGAATACGTGTGTAGCAAAACCATCGCTAGTGGACCATGAAGCATCAGAATCAATACCCTGTGTACGACCAGACAAGGCATCAGTTTTCAGATCCTTGCTGGCGAAGGCAAGATAATAAAGGAAGGTGGATAGCCTCTAAGAAGAAGAAAACCCGGAGTTTTCAATTATCAACAGGTTATGGGCCCAGGCCATACCAAGGCGCAACAGAACGATGGACCAGGACGAATCGGCTGTGGTTAGCAGCAGGAACGAGTCGGCTGTAGGCCGAGACCGGGACGAGTCGGCTGTGGGCAGCAGTCGGAATGAGTCGGCTCCAGGCAGAGGCCGAGGCGAGTCGGCTGTAGGCAGAGCCCGGAACGAGTCGGCTGTCGGTAGCAGTCGGAATGAGTCGGCTGTGGATAGCAGCCGGAACGAATTGAGTCGCAGCAAGAACGAGTCGGGCAGCAGCCAGGACAGAGGGGCTGTGGGTAGCAGCCGAGGTCGAGCGACAGGAGCAATACCCAAACACGGTGGAGCAGGTGGCAGAAGTCGGAGCGAGGACGGAGCAACCAGTGCAAATCATAGTCGCGAGAGAGCGACTGTTGTTAGCCGTGGTGACAGTGGACATACTGCCACAAATCGTGGCAGAGATAATGCGGCTGGTGAGAGTCGCGATAAAGCGGCTGGTGAGAGTCGCAGTTATATCAGAAATGATGCTGCAGGCCGTGGCATAAACAGGACGGTTAGTCAGAATCGTAGCCGCGACCAGGACGGTGGAGTGCACGGTTGGGATCGGCGTGACGAAACACCTGGCAGAAACCGATTCGGCAGATTGCACGATGATGATCGTAATCTTGGGGCAGCAGGTGGCGATTGGTACGATGAAGAAGAAGGCCAGTACGACGCCGAATCTAGTAGCAGACAGTATGGCAGAGTCCGTACAGAAAATATTCCATCGATACGAGTGACAGCATCGGACGGGCTTCGTACGGCCGAAGCCACCAATGGGATGGATAATCTTTTGGTGCCGAATGCGAAGACGGTGATGCTGATCGAAAGACGAAGCCAAATGGTTGGCGTGTTCGAGGGAGACGAACGAGAATTTACGCCATGGAAATGGCGTCTGATGCATCATCTGTCACGGTTGAAGCTGGACTATACTGTGCTGCGCACGCCTCGACAGGAGCCGTATGGACAACCAGACCCAAATGCCACACCTGCCGAAGAAGCACGTCGGCAAGCGCTTTACCAAAAGCGTTGCGAAGATGATTGCGAGGCCATCGATGAAATCATCTTCACTATAGGAAACAAGCCTCTCCAGAAGCTCATGCACTGCCAATATGCGAAAGAGTGCATGGATGCTTTGTCAAACGCATACCAGAGAGGCGGAACACTGGTGGCTATGTCACTACGCCGTCAGCTGTTCAGGTTGGGAGATCGCCAATTCCACTCCCTGGAGGAATTGTTCAAGGAACATTCTCGGCTCTGTATGGAGCTGGAATATGCTGACCCACAAGGTACGCATCTGGAGAAGATTCAAACATTGCTCGGAGCAGTACCACATCGTCTGAACCATGCGGTGGCAGCAATTCTCATGCTACCCGAACCGGTTTTGAAGACCAAGCCTCTCGACGAATTACATCGAATGCTGTTGGATGCCGAGACGATTCAGCGACCGGAACGACAACCGACAAATGTGGCTATGGTAGCCAAACCGAGGGATGGCATTGAATGTTTCGGATGTCACCAGATGGGCCATTACCGGAACAAATGCCCGAATGAAACGAAAAACAAAAAGTTCATCCGAAAGAAGTGGATCAGGCAGGCAAGCTCGGACAGGAAGGATCGAGAACACGCGCTGATGGTTTCCACCAGACCAGTGAAGCAAAAGCGTTTCGTGATCGACTCAGGAGCATCGAACCACATGATCAATGATGATACCATGATGAGTGATGTGGAGAATTTGGATGTGAATTTGATTGTTACTACCGCAAAGCAGGGTGAGCACATGAAAGCAACCAAGAAGGGATCGGTAGCATTGAAGTCTGTAGTTGGAGAGAATAAAATTAAGAAGTTGAAGCTGTATAACTGTCTTTTTATTCCTGGGTTACAGGAAAATCTGATTTCCGTGAAAAGAGTTGTTGCTCAAGGGAAGGAAGTCCATTTCTCCAACAAATCCGTTGTAATTCAAGAGAAATCTGGCGAGGTTATCGCTAGAGGGCATCTTTTGAATGGATTATATTGGCTTGACGTTCATGGAAACCAACCGGCCAATAATGCAATGCTTTGTAAGAATAATGGTTTGGTAACTTGGCATAAGCGCCTCGGACATCTTGGACAATCTAGCATGGAGAAATTGCATCGACATTCAATGATTGAAGGATTTGAAATTAAATCGAGTGAATTTGACAGTAACACGTTACAATGCGATTCATGCTTGTTTGGAAAACAAACAAGAGAAAGGTTCAAGGATACAGAAAAGCCTCGTTCAAACAGACCGCTTGAATTGGTACACTCTGACGTTTGCGGATATTTTGAAGAACCGACATACGAAGGATATCGATATTTTGTAACATTCATTGACGACTTCACACATTTTACGGTGGTATACCTTTTGCAGCACAAAAGTGACGTATTGAGTTGTTTCCAACTATACGAAGCAATGGCATCAGCGCATTTTGGAAAGAAGATAGCTTGTTTGCGTTCAGATAATGGTTCTGAATACTATGGAAACGACTTCATTCAATTCTGTGCCAGAAAAGGGATTCAAATGGTAGCGACAGTGCCATATACTCCACAACAGAATGGGGTAAGCGAGAGAATGAATAGGACACTTTTGGATAAGGCACGAACTATGTTGCACGAGAGTAATTCGCCAAAAGAGCTTTGGGGAGAAGCCGTGTATGCTGCAACTTATTTGACTAATAGATCTCCAACGAATGCGATGCTGGAGCATAAAACTCCATACGAAATGTGGTTTGGAAAGAAACCAAATGTAGAAAAACTGAGGATTTTCGGATGTGATGCATATGCTCAAATCCCTAAGGAAAAGCGACAAAAATTAGACAAAAGAAGCAGACTGCTGAAATTTGTTGGGTATGCGAACAATGGCTACAGACTACTTGATGAAGAAACCCATTCTATAACAATATCCAGGGATGTAGTATTCAACGAAGAACTACCAACCATTGAATGCCATACGGAGAACGAAAGTATGATTAATGATTCTATTGACATGGATAATGTCACTATTTCCCATGGAGGTCATCCTGAGGAAGAAATTGTGGATCATAATATAACTATCAATGAAGTTGAAGACGAAACCCTCGATGATACGTTTATCACAGCTAGTGATAAAGAATCTAGTATTCCGGAAGCTGATCCAGTGCAACAGACTGATCGAATACAAGAACAAGAGCTACGAAGAAATGAACGAACACGAAAACAACCCAAATGGTTTGCGGATTACGAGACTACATTTCTTGCGGGAGGAAACATGCAAGAAATTCCGCAAACGGTTGAACATTTGAAGAAACGATCCGATTGGAATCATTGGAAAGACGCCATAATACAGGAAATGAATTCACTGGATGAAAACCAAACATGGATTCCTGCAAATACACTGGGGAACCGTAAACCAGTTAAATCAAAATGGGTGTTTACCATTAAAGATGATGATCGGTACAAGGCTAGATTGGTTGCGAAAGGTTGTTCACAGAAACCAGGTCTTGACTATCATGATACTTTTGCACCAGTGGCCAATATGAATAGCATTAGAGTTATGTTGTCATTGGCAAACGAACACAAGCTAATTATCCACCAAATGGACGTTAAGACAGCTTATTTGAATGGAGAACTAAACGAAGAAGTATTTATGGAACTTCCAGCAGATGAATTTGGAAAATCAAAACTCGTCAAACTTCAAAAATCCCTTTATGGATTGAAACAATCTGGTAGAAGTTGGAATGAACGATTTGATGGCACCATGAGAAAACTTGGATTTGTTCCATTGAGCAACGAATGTTGCATTTATAAAATGGGTCAACATCAGCTCTACGTTGTTCTTTACGTCGATGATGTCCTCATTATTGGAAGTTCAGCTAAGGCTATTAGCTGGATCAAAAACAAACTTTCAGATGAATTTCAAATGAAAGATTTGAAAGAAATTTCACACTTTTTGGGATTGGATATCAGACGAGATATCGAAAACCAAGTTACGGAAATTTCTCAAACGGGATACATTGAGAATATTCTGGCAAGATTTGGTATGGAAAATTGTAAGCCAATTGCAACACCGATGGATGCTAATACCAATTGGGATACCAAAGAGGTTCAACCTACTGAATATCCATACAAAGAACTTCTCGGATGTTTACAGTATTTGGCTTTATCATCGAGACCAGATATCAACGCTGCCGTTAATATATTGAGTAAATACCAGTCACGTGCAACGGATGTTCACTGGAGTGGACTAAAGCGTATTTTGAGATACTTGAAAGGAACCAAGGCTACGAAGATCGTGTATAAGAAACGCCAAGAAGAACCAATACTGCAAGGATACGCGGATGCCGACTTTGGAAACGACGTAGAAGACAGGAAATCGATTTCTGGATATGTTTTCCAAGTTTTTGGCAATATGGTTTCGTGGGCAACGAAACGTCAACCTACAGTGAGTCTTTCATCTACAGAAGCAGAGTTAGTTGCTTTGTGTACCGCAGCCAAGGAAGGAATGTGGCTATCACATTTGTTGACAGAATTGGAAGTGGATAACTTACCAATTGTCATACATGAAGACAACATCCCCTGCATCAATTTTTCGAAGGAACCACGAGAACATCAACGGATGAAGCACATCGATGTTAAATTTGTTTTCATTAGGGACTTGATTAAGAAAGGAGATATGAAGGTTATTTATAAGCAAACTAATGATCAACCAGCAGATGCTTTAACAAAGCCGTTATCAAAAGTTCAGCATCACAAATTGTTTGGATTGCTAAACATGAAAATTGAAGGAACGTGTTGAGGAATCAATTTTCATTGTTGTATCAATACTTTTATGCCTCACTATGTACATATAAGGTTAAGCCTCACTATAACTGTAGAATACGTGTGTAGCAAAACCATCGCTAGTGGACCATGAAGCATCAGAATCAATACCCTGTGTACGACCAGACAAGGCATCAGTTTTCAGATCCTTGCTGGCGAAGGCAAGATAATAAAGGAAGGTGGATAGCCTCTAAGAAGAAGAAAACCCGGAGTTTTCAATTATCAACAATTTCCAGCAAACTCCACTCGTTTATGTCGGCAATGGCGTGGGATTCGAAGTGTGTAACAGCTGCCACGAAACTGTTGCCACTTGGAACGTTGTCTGCAAAGCATACAAACGTAATTTTATGATAGTTATGTACGCTACTTCAGTAGAAATAACTTACCACCAATAAATGCGTAGATCTTGCCGTCGATTCCTGACCTTATACAGTGGGGATTCGCTCGTTGGAGCTCCGCTACATGGAATGACTCGATGGTTGGATGTTCGCTGGTTGGAAAATATTTCAACTAAAAAGCACTCGAATGTCAAGAGTAGATGTCAAACTGACTTTGACCAGAGTCTATGAATGAAGAGTTGCGCGAAGAGTGAAACCAAATCTACCTATCGAACTGTCAAACCGTCTACCTATCGAGCAGCCCAGCAAAACAGATAGGGGCTGTTTTCGAAGACGAAGAAGAACAAGCATTCAAAGAAGTCTCTTCGCGCAACTCTGTGTATATAAACTCTGACTTTGACGTCTGAGCACCGTCGCATTGAAGTCTCCATATATAGAACAAATCTCGCGTAACTTTTCAAAACGGCCTATCTAACAATTCACACATTTCGAGTAAATCGAGCTTGAAGGTTGTGAAAATATATTTTGAAACTGTATCAAAATGAAACAATTTTTCCCCACTGTGTTGCTTGTAGAGGTAAGCAGTGTAATAGAGTTCAACGTAAGAAATGAAATTTTGTCAATTTATTTGGAAATTACACTGAAATCTATAAAAACATCAGATAGGACGTTTTGACCAAAAATATGTACATAGGATAAATCACATAGGTCGTCCTGTTTCAACAATTGTTACATTGGACATTCACTTCGGTCATTTTGTTTCAGTTATAGTAACATCGAACATTTTGATTTGAGCACACAGCAAGCATGTTTTATTTCATTTTGTAACCACGTGCGTTGAACTGCTTCAACATTCAAGTTGAACTGCTCATTTTGTTGCAGTGTGATAATCGCAGGCACCAGCTGTGCTTTGTTTTGATTCATTTGAAGAAGGGACGAATGACCTTCGGGTTAAAGTCCCTCACAAAAAACAACAATTTGATTCATTCAATGCCACGCCGTCACTTTTTCCTCTCCGTCTATGTGTCCTATGTAACAACACAAGGAGGGGAAACGTTGAGCTGTACATGGGACTTTTTGCTTTCTCGCTGTTTTTCTCTCAATCTTCCCCCCGTTTCAATGCTGGTTTTGCCCACACTTGTTCGTGTGTGAGTTACCCACTGTACGACGGGTGGTGACGACTGAGTTGCATTCGGCACCAGCCGTCGGCGCAAACAAGAAATAGCGGTGGGAAATGATGACGATGACGGCACCGTCGATTGTGTTGTAGGAAACCAATGCCAAACAAATACATACAGCTTCTCCGCTCTTCGGTGAATGATTGCTCTGCAAATATATGTGCGCAAGTCGCGCATGCACGTTGCTCGTGTTGCTGCCGTGCCAAAATACAGTTTTGTGTACCTCGTTCTCTTTTTGTTATTAATACTAATATTATTATTAATATTTGAGCGAATTCAATATTGCGAGGCAGAGCGACTCTGAAAATATCGACATTTTGTTGCGGTGTGCTAATCGCAGACACCAGCTGTGCTTTGTTTTGATTCACTCAATCCCACGACGTCACTTCTTCCCTCCGTCTATGTGTCCTATGTAACAACAGAAGGAGGGGACACGTTGAACTGTATGTAGGACATTTTGCTCTCTCACTGATTCTCCCTCAATTTTCCCCCCGTTTTTATGACGGTTTCGCCCGCATAATCATGTGTGAGTTTCCCACCGCATGACGTGGTGGTGGTGACGGCTGTGTTGCAATCAGCACCAGCCGTCGGTTGGAACAAGAAATTGCGGTGGGGAATGATGACGATGACGACGCCGTCCATCTTGTTGTAGGAACTTGAGAAAGGAGCCCACGCCTAACAAATACATACAGCTTCTCCTCCCTTCGGTGATTGATCGCTCTGAAAATATGTATGAGCAAGTCGCGCATGTACGTTGCTCGTGTTGCTGCCGGGAAGCATATTTATATGCTTGATCGATCATGCATCTGAATCAGATTGATACAATGACATCATGATGCGCAATCTTGTGCTCAATATCATTCCCCTATATGCACGCAATGCGCTAATAACATGAAAAGAGAAGTTGCAGCTGATCCAATCCAGCGAAACGGTAAAACATGGTTTGGCAAAATGACCAAAATACAGATTTGTGTAACTCATTCTCTTTTTGTCACTTGAGCGTTTTCAATTTTGCGAGGCAGTGCGACTCTGAAAATATCGACTGAAATGATTGAGAAGCAGTTATTATGGCATTCTATACATCTAAGTAGTGTCTCAGACACGCTTCTACAAATCATTCTGCCTTTTAAACTCCATTCCAAAACTTTATTCAGGAATGTCCAATGTAACATTAGAATCGTGTTTATTCATAAATGTTACATAGGACATGTGGTTGGTTCTCTGATCAAAGGTCCAATGTAACAATTGATTAAAAGTGATGCAGTTTTGAACATTGGTCATTTTGTTAAGCTTTTAATAGATTAATTTATTGTTAATATATCAGAACGAGTGTTCTAGTGTGCTGCTGAGTGGTGCAACGCAAATGATTTGCAATGATAATCTCGATTTGTTTACATTTGTTACTTAGGACGTTTTGAAAAGTTACGCGAGAAATGTGCATATATATGTGCGAATCGTGACGATTTGCTCTCCAGCTGCGTGAGTATGGAGCATTTTCACTAGCTGTCAGTCGTTCCAACTACCGGGTCGGATTCGCTAGATGGAAGGCAGTCGTGTCCCAACCAACGAATCCCCGCTGTAAAAGGGTCACAAAATACGTAACAAAAAAAAATTTGCTCGCGGAACTACAGTCAACTTTCGTTCGTTGCACTAAATCCGTGGCCCGATTAGTGAAAGACTTTCACTAATCGGGCTAAGATTTGAGCTGTCAAAACACCAATTACAATAGGCCTTTTCATGTGACAGACCCGTCTATGCATTTGTTTACATCGGTGGAGGACCGGTGCTAACACGGGCCTGTCATTTTCATAGAAGAACTGTCAAAGTGCTTCCCGATCAGCTGATTTGAGACGTCATGTGAATAGGCCTATAGAAATTCAGGGCTACCAACATTGACAAATTGCGGTTTATGTCAGAAAGTGACGCTTGCCTTCGTTTTAGGTGGGCTATAGCCCACTTAACGGGAGCCCAATTAAAACGAAGTGCAATTAAACGTAGTGCAACGAACGAAATTCGACTGTATTTCAGTTTTGACAATTGAGTCAGCACCTCGAATGCTCGCCCAACCTGACCATACCTATAATAATTGTAGTATATTTGCTTGTGGTTCGCAAATATACAGACTATAAAAAATTGCATTTGAACATCAATAGGAATGGTATGATAAGATATTGGAATTCGGACGGAAGTTAAACATTCGACTTTAGAGAGTAAAGTTAACAACGTGTTTATTCACTGAATGTTCGTTAGAGAGTGAAAGAAAATCTTACATAGAAAGAGAACACTGGCTGCTGATGGCGCCAAAAACAAAACGTCAAACTGACAGTTCTGTGGGAAGGGACTTGACCACGGAGATGCCCACCAGGTACCGACAAAACCACCGGGGGAATTTCGGTACGCGAACGGAAAGAACACTAGAGTACACAAAGTTCGTTTGCTCGTCGCGGCGGTCGGTTTATTACAAATCAAACATAACATAAACAACAGACAACATACAATTCACAGGGCCGGTGCAAGGCAGTGATGATAAACATCGCAAACATACATTAGGCTGGCCCAAATTTCAACACTCCTCCTCGATGTGTTCATCACTAAGTCCACTAAGTTCTCAATGGGCAGCTCAGCCTACACTCAGATACACGACCTACGAGTCTTACTCCTCCTGCACACAACGCCCTCCTGTTTCGTCAAGTTTGACAACCACAAAGTCACAAAGTTCACATAGTCTATTCACGATGTCACACTTAGCATCGGTTTCCCTCGTCAAAACAGTCATAAAATTCTTCTTGGCAGCACTCCTCCTCAACGGGATGCCAAGCTGCAGTTTTCCGGCGGTTGTCGCTCTTCTTCGCACATTCCGCGGTCTTCAAAGCATACAGCTCTCCACTAAGATCCGCTACAGCTTGCACTTCTCCGCTACGACTCACAATCTGGCACCTGGACTTCACGAAGTTTATTTTTAGTCCCTTCTGTGCCAGCTTCCGGACTGAAAGCAATCCACTGTCCAGCTCCGGAACATACAGCACGCCCTTCACCACAACTCTATTCACTTTTCCGTTGTCAGTGACGCACTTCAGGAAGCCTTCTCCTACACCGGCGGATCTCAACACAGAGCCATCCGCCAAGTTAACGTCGACCTTCACATTTTCGTTGATTTTGCTGAAGAACTTCCTATCGCTGGTCATGTGGCTCGAACAGCCACTGTCCACATACCAGTTGCTCCGCTTCCGCTGACCTCCAACACCGAAACAAATTCCGGGATTTTTCTTTACAGCTTTCTCCACTTCCGGCTCTTTTTCTTCCCTTTCACGTAGCTCTGGGCAATCCCTCCGGAAGTGGCCTGGTTTCCGGCAGTAATAGCACACTCACTGTCTTCTTCTTCCTCTTGCTCCGTTATTCACTTTCAGCGCACGGTCACTGCGCTCACCGGACACTTCTCGCTTCTCCATCCGTCGGTGGTACTCGTCCATCAGCCGCTGCTTCACGAATTCCAGAGTCTGGTCTTCATCTGGCCGGCTTTCCAAAGCCGTCACCAACCCGTTATACGACTCCGGCAGACTGCGATACACCATCGCCACTTGCAGCGATCTATCGAGCTTCTGCCCCGCACACGACAGTCGATCAAACAATTCTTCGATCGCATATAGGTGCTTCTCCATATCCGCACCTTCTTCGTAGTTAAAACTACACAGCTTCTTCAGAAGCGACACTCGCGACGTCACCGTAGCCTTTTCGTGGTACTTCTTCAAACGTTCCCACACATCGACCGCAGATTTTGCGTCCTTCACTAAGGCTAACTGATTGTCCTCGATGTTCAGAATGATCAAGGCCTTTGCCTTCTGATCTTCTTTCGACCACGCCACAGTTACATGTTCAGGTTTCACTTCAGAAACGGTATGCCACAGATCGACACTGATCAGTAGCATTTCCATTTTCACCTTCCACGTTTGATAATTTCGATTATCCAAACGGGCGATAAAACTTTTCTCTGCCATTTCAATTTATTCGATTTTCTGTTGGCGCACACTGTACTCACGAAGGTACAGCCAACAACACTATCGAACGTACCCGCCGTATCTACTACGTCAGCGGTACACTCAGTCACAGTTCGATTTCTCGAACACCACCACGGCTACGGCAACGAATCGCGGCACAAAATGGCTTTGGCTGCGGGACAAAATGGTGCACAACAGCCCAACCGGCACTCTGGACGCCGTTCCGGATTTACAACCAGACGATCCACGGCTCCATCAACCACTTTCACACAGTCCCGATCACAGCTGTTCTTCACACACAGCAGCTGGACCTTCAGCCAAAAACGAGCGCAATTAAACAATTCGCTCCCACCGACCGGCACCACACAGGAGGATCGTTCGCAAAAAAAACGATTTTACACCGCGACTTTTCGAGCGATTTCACCGGTTCTTCCACTTCACTGGGCCCAAAACCTGTGGGAACGGACTTGACCACGGAGATGCCCACCAGGTACACAGTGGTACCGACAAAACCACCGGGGGAATTTCGGTACGCGAACGGAAAGAACACTAGAGTACACAAAGTTCGTTTGCTCGTCGCGGCGGTCGGTTTATTACAAATCAAACATAGCATAAACAACAGACAACATACAATTCACAGGGCCGGTGCAAGGCAGTGATGATAAACATCGCAAACATACATTAGGCTGGCCCAAATTTCAACGACAGGGCTGTGCGAGTACCCGTTACTGAAATTGTCTCTCGTCACCCCTGCTCAATTTCTGGAACACCTTACGCCAATTTCCTCCAGGAGACGCTTGAAGGCCACGGATGGTAGCCCCACAGACAAACAGACGTAACACTTAGAACAAATCGCGATCAAAATCATAGTCGCGAGAACATGTACGCTCAATGCTAAAATCACAGTGTTTGGCCGATGGGCCAACAGGTGGCGGTAGTGTGTAAACGTCAAACACGAACAAAAATGATGCGAGCGCTGCGGGTGGTGGATTGGCCACCTACCATATATTTGAATCGACCGTTAAAAAGGTGGTCGATGGACATCGATGAGAGTGTGACGTCTGTTTGTCTGTGGTAGCCCCTTCGTCATAATATCCGCTAACTGTTGCTCCGAAGGAATATACTCGATTCTTATTTCGCCTCGTTGCACCAGTTCCCGAATAAAGTTGAACTTGATGTCGACGTGTTTCATACGACGACTATCCCTTGGCTCTTCTGCCACTCGCATACAGGATTGGTTGTCTTCATAATACGTCACGGATCCTTTGACATCAACACCAAGATCTCCCAACAACCGTCGCATCCATATGCCTTCACAAACGGCCGTACACAGTGCCACAAATTCGGCCTCCGTCGAAGACAATGCCACTGTTTGCTGCTTTCGCGTTAGCCAAGCCACTGTGCCTCCAAAGACTCGCAGAATGTAGCCGCTCATCGATCGCCGATCGTTGATGTCGTTTCCCCAATCGGCATCAGAGAATACGACCAACTTGAAATTCCAGGCCGACATCAAGAGTTCCCTTCACATAGCGAAGAATGCGCTTCAGATAACACCAGTGTTCATTAGTCGGACAACTTTGCAACTGACTGAACACGTTCACTGCAGCACACAAGTCTGGTCGCGAGGTGTGGGCTACGTATGCCAAGCACCCCACAAGCTCACGAAAAGGCTTATCCGTTCTCTCCGCTTCAGTTCCTTTCTTCAGCTTCAAATGGCACTCAACCGGTGTGGCGACCGGTTTGCAATCCTCCATTCCAAAGCGCCGAAGTAGACTCTCCAAGTATCCTCTCTGCGAAATCCTCATGAACCGTTTCTCGATATCTCTCTCGATACGCATACCGAGGAAGCAGCTCACCTCTCCAAGGTCCGACATGGCAAATTCCTTCTTCAAGCAGCTCTTGATCACCGAGATCACCTTCACATCACGTCCAGCGATGAGAATGTCATCTACGTAGAGGACTAGGGGCTCATTCACAAATTTCATAACGCTGAAGGGGGTGGGTGGGTGTCCTTGCGATGTTACGGTTCGTACAAAACCAGAAAAATATCAATACAAAAAGCGTCACAAGGGGGTGGGTGGGTGTCCAAAATGGCCATTTTTAGCGTTATGAAATATATGAACAAGCCCTAGGATCAACCGCTCGCCGCTCACCGTTCGCATATACAAGCACTGATCGTTCTCACTGCGCTTGAATCCCAACTTGGTGACGAACTGATGGAACCGTTCGTTCCATGCCCGAGAAGCCTGCTTAAGTCCGTACAAAGCGCGATTCAGACGGCAAACAAGCTTCTTCGATCCTTCCGTGAGACCCTCGGGTGGTACCATGTAAATCTCCTCAAGAAGTTTTCCGTTAAGGAATGCCGTTTTCACGTCGAGCTGATGAATCTGTAGACGCTCCTGATTTGCTACCGCTAGCACAGTCCTCACTGTATCCATTTTGGCCACTGGAGCATACGTCTCAGAGTAATCGTAGCCATAACGCTGAGTAAAGCCGCGTGCCACCAGCCTGGCTTTGTACCTGTCGGTGGTTTCAGCATCACCCCTGGGTTCACCCGTTGACGTTTGAGCGGTGCCGTGTTATTTACGTGACCATGGCAACGAGTGAATTTGGCACCGCTCAAACGTCAGATTAGTGAACTCGTGCATCGGACCATGGACCAATGCACGAGTTCACTAATTTGACATTTGGGCGGTGCCGAGTTCACTCGTTGCCATGGTCACATAAATAACACGGCACCGCTCAAACGTCAGCGAGTGAACTCGTGCACTGGTCCATTGTATAACAATAAGGCAATCCATGAGACAGCTGCGATCAGCTGTTTTTTTGTTTACCATGAGATTTTGACGTTTCGCGGTCGGAGTGACCGTTCGATTACAAAGGAGAATGTTAAGCTCTGATAACACCCGCATGTTTTGTTTACCCTTCCGCTTCGGTTGCATGCACACTTTTAGCTGTCAGTCCTATCGCGGAAAGTCCTCATGGATAGCCTTATACACAAATTGCTAATCAAGACAATGGACCAATGCACGGGTTCACCCGTTGACGTTTGAGCGGTGCCGTGTTATTTACGTGACCATGGAAACTAGGGTTTATTCACAAATTTCATAACGCCAAAAATGGGCATTTTTGACACCCACCCAGCCCCTCGTAACACCTTTTGTATGGAAAATTTTCAAATTTTGTATGAACTGTAACATTTCGAAGACACCCACCCACCCCCTTCAGCGTTATGAAATTTGTGAATGGGCCCCTAGTGAATTCGGCACCGCTCAAACGTCAAATTAGTGAACTCGTGCATTGGTCCATACATGAACAATATATCGTATGGACCGATGCACGAGTTCACTAATTTGACGTTTGAGCGGTGCCAAATTCATTCGTTGCCATGGTCACGTAAATAACACGGCACCGCTAAAACGTCAAATAGTGAACCCGTGCATAGGTCCATTGTATTTTCAAAATGTATGTATGAGAAAACGGAGAAAACGTCTATTTGTATTGTTACGATACTTAACAACCCATACATTATATTGGAAAAATCTCATATAACATACAGTGAACTGTTCAAAACAATATATTGCACTGTAATTGTATTTTCAAATGTTTTGATTGTATTGTTACAATACGTTATGTTGTTTTTGTATTGTATTTTTTATCCGAGGAGCGTAGTCTGCGAAAATAGTAATTTTAAGCACATTTCTCATTGTTATTGATTTGTTAGATAAGCCCTTAACGCGCATCTTTCTCGAATTGCGTAATTTTCGAACCATCCCCAAACCCAACACAGAATGTGAGTGAAATTAGCCCTGTTTATATTAATAAACTGACGTTTCACCAGTCGGATTTCCAAATTTTATTTATTCCTTGTTTACTAAAACTTTACTAAAAAATTAAGAAGTTTTCTGGTGCATTAGCGAGTAATATGAAGGAAAAGTGAATTTAAAGGCTCAAAATACAGTATGGCTTTAAATTTCGATACCAATCCGGCCGATCTGTGCCGCGTCTGCATCCAGAACGTGACCTACGTCCCATCGGAGAACATTTTCGAATCCTGTTCCGATATCACCATCTACTGCAAGCTCAGTGCCATTTGCCGGGAAGTTTTTGCCGCCGAACCGCAGGAACTGTCCTCATTCACCGATAGTGGAGTGCTGGCGCTTCCGCTAAACGTTTGCCGCGAATGCAAGTCCAAGATAGACGAAGCTTACGAGCTGCACAAAATGTGTGTCGAAAGTAATCGGAAACTTCGGGAGCTACTTTTGCTGGTGGGGCCAAAGCTGGAAGAAGGGGTCACAGTCAAGCAGGAGCCGGAGGAGGCGATTCAGTCGGGTGAACCATCGCATTCGGGGGAGCCACAACAGATATTTGCCGAAAGTCTCAATGCCCCGGCGAAGAAATCGTCTCCCAGGGCAGGGAAAGCTACTTCCAGGGTGATGAAGCAGGAAGTCAATGACGAAGAGGTAAAATCTTTTTCAATCAATTCGCATGAGAATTTCTTTATAGGGTCAAGGGATTTTTCTAAAAAGGAATTCTGATCTGACATTGATTACATAGTAATTCTATTCAGGCCGATAATCAAGGATTGATGCAAGAAACCAATGGATTCGCATGTGAGAAATGTGGCGTTGTTACCAAGCGTGAATTCGCACTGCATAAGCACATGAAGATGAAGCACCCTAAGGACGTGTTTAAGTGCGACAAGTGCTATGAAGTTTACTTCGACGAAGCCAAGCTAAAGGAACACAGGAAGAATCACGATTTGGAAAAGCCTTACCCGTGTCCCAATTGCTCGAAGCGATTCAAAGTTCGAAGGGATGTTACGTTACATGCCAACCACTGCAAAGGTCACACGCCTTATCTGTGCACGGAGTGTGGCAAGAGCTATTCCTACCATAGCAGCCTCGTGCAGCACCTGCTGCGGCACAAGGAACGGGCATTCGCCTGTGGACAGTGTCCCGTGAAGTTCCACACGAAGGGAGCTCTCAAGATGCACGTTAGAATAACGCACAATAAGGAAAAGAACCACTCGTGCGACATTTGCGAAAAGAGGTTCGTGACGAACGATTCGTTGAAGAAACATATGGTGGCTCATACAGGTTCGTTTTTTTTATTCGATACGTGTAAAAGATTCAGTTATCGACTTACTTCTCGATTTTAGGTGAACGACGCTTTACATGTGATATATGCAACATGAGGTAAGCATTCATCAGAACTTACACTGCCGTGCAAATGTTTGGGTTCACCCTCTAAAAAACATACAAAAGTGTATTGTCCATATTCTGTGATTACACGTTCAATTGATACTTTTTATGGCGCATTCGAAAGGCAATGAGTTGTTCTTACTTCGCAGGTATTTTTTCAAAAAACATTTTTTAAATTGTGTATTCTAATTTTTTTTGTAAAAAAAAAAACACTTTAAAAACATGGCTAATTTTCTCAGCATTGGATCGACCAAAATTCTAAAACACTAGAATTATTAAATTAAAGCGGAAAAAAATGAAAACTGAAAAACCGTGAAGGCCCCATACTCTGCGCACTTAAGGTTTTTCAAATTTCAAACAGCTGTAATTAATTGAAAACAAAACACAATCTTCTGAAATTTTGGGAGCAAATACTTATTGACTTTATGTGTAAGGAAAAAATATAAAAGCTCCACTAAGTAATGATTTTTATTGCAAATTTTTAATTTTTCTCAAGGGTGTCCGTGTTCCTAACTCTGCGCACTCATTTTTGCAATGCTCCTTATTCTGCGCATTTAGGTTCCTAACTCTGCGCACTCGATATATTGTTTAATAACAGTTGAAGTATTTTACTAAAAGCATTACTAGCATTCAAACTCTGAATCAATCTTCATTTTCTTGCTTTATACGACTTTACGTCCCCAGTGGAGCGTGAAATGTCTCCAAAATAGAAGTTTACTAAGTGAAGTGAATTTTATCTATAATTCAATCCATGATAATTACTGTTACTGAATGCCATCAAGTGCAACTCTCAAAATAATCGAAATCATCATATGATTTCCAAAACATGTAATTAACTTAGTTTTCTAAAATCCAAATCAACATACAAAAAGGGTACAAACTACGTCTTTTTTGCGTTCACCCTTGGCGTGTAAAGGAAAATTAGCTTTGACTGTTTATGTATTTTCACTAGAAAATATAAAAACCAAATTTTGTTTGATTCGGTTCGGGTCCGGGTTTGAAGAAAATTAATAAGAACCTGGTTCTGGTTTGTTATATGTGAAACCCGAACATTCCTACTAAATACGAAGAATAGTTTAAGCGATAGGGTATATCCATTCTTAATGTATTGTTCATCACTCAATCGAGAAGCATTGCTGCCCTGTATAAGCGTGACGTAATTAATTAGCGATTCGTATTTCAGATCAATAACAGTACTTTGTTGGCGTTTCTATATAGCAAATACGATTAAACCTCGATGTTCCATTACTTGATATTGACTCATGAAACTATACAAAAAATCAAAATTATTTCATTGCATGGTTAGGGAGCATTCAAAAATTACGTCCATCGTTCAGGGGAGGAGGAGTCTACAAAAATGTGATAATTGATGCATTAGGTACTGTAAAAATAGCGACAGGAGATTGAGGGGACGAAGTGTAGAAATCCTTAAAATATGATAGACGTCATTTTTTAATCTTCCCTTACTATGATGGTCCCCTCAAACAATTTTCCAAAGTATTTCTATTTCATATCTCGATGGTGTCGACAAGTCGATGGTTCCCTTCAATATCGACCTCTGGAGGGTTGATTGTATGTTGAAAATAACGTTGTATAACTGCTGCGCATAGTAAGGAACATAGTTGAAAAATGGTTCCTTACTATGCGCACTTAAGAAGAATAAGAAAATGAAGAGAAAATAAGTTGCACTTTACCAGTGATGATTGCTCGACTGACTACGTACTAAAAATCTGAAATATATTCGCTTTAATTTGATTCAAATGACTTAAGTGATGAGGTACTCCCTTAGCATTTTTGCTAACGGGCAGTCAATTTGGATGTTTTTCAATATTTTTAAAGATATTTTATTTTTTATTTAAGTAATAAACGTAAATTTGTCAAGAAAATTCTTCGCGTACTTTTTTATTACTATTGTATCAATATATTGAAAACAAATTTTAAACAAAAATTTAAATAATTTACCAGATTTTGGTGGATTTTTGTAAAAGTGCGCAGAGTTAGGGGTCCTCACGGTAGTTTATATTGACAAAAAGTATCACTGTACGCGCTTACATGCATAAAGTATGCTGATACTTTTCAGCTATGTCAGTGCAAAACCAACTGATTTTCTTTGATTCGAAATCGTGAGATGAATAAGGTATAAGGTATAAGAAAAGCCATCCGAGTCATCGTGCAAAAGTTTGCACTTACTTGACTTACTTAAAAAGCGAAAATTCTGTAAAATCTCAAAACAACCATTATTCGCTTTTTTATTTTATTTTATTTTATTTATTTATTGCAATTAGTAACTATATCACACAAATGGTTTCCTAACATTCATGACTGAGATATGGAATTCCCTTTCAATAGTTTATTACGCAATTTACAATTTGTTTGATTAGATTTTCTTATTGTAGCTTTACATTGAAGGAAAAATTTTCTCATGCAAAAAAAAAATCTTAGAAATTACTTTAACTTAAAGAATGGAACATGAAAAAACAAAACAAGAAAACTTAAGAGTAATATCACAGCGAATTATGGAGCCAGTTCTTGAAGAAGCGGGTTAATAGAAAGCTCACAACTCAAGTTGAATTTGGGTAGCAGCCCACTGTGTTTTATTTTCTCGATTTCATGCGCTTTTTGAATAGCGCCCAACCCGTTGATTTTAGCGATATAGTTTGTTCGGAGAAGTTTCTTGGTGTATTAAAGCGCAACTTTTGACGAAAAAAGTTTTGTGATCAATCCACCTAGCAGTGAGATAGAAAAACTATTTTTTCAAAACATTTAGATAGACATATGGTGTCTTCGGCTAAGTTGTAGAATTGGCAATTTGAAACAACTTTGTCGAAGACACGATTTTTCTATCTCTTATTCTTTTTGAGATATATGCCGTTGTATGTGAATGGCCCCTAAAAATCATATTTTTATCATAACTTTTTTCCAAGGTTTTTAACATTTTTTGTGTTCTCTACAAAGTTGTTTATCATAGAAATGCCCGTGTTTTTGCTGAACATATCATCACCCTATCTTTTGAAGTTACAAAGTTATTCATGAATTCTCGATTACTTTTTTAAATCGACGTAAGTAACTATCATACGGTTTTGAGAAAGTTAATTAAGAAGAATCACAACCTTTCTTCTGAAACTGTTTTAAAATGAATCACCCTTTTTTAACTTTTTTCACCGTGTACATCGCTTAAATTTTGCATGCAATCAGCTCGTTGTAAAACGCTAGGTAGTTCCTATCATTTCTCACAAAAAATATATGACAAAATGATAAGCCGTTTCAATCAGTTACTTACAACGTTTTTGTACCAGTGTAAAATCGACTCAAGTAGTGTTTTGTTTTGATTCGTGGTTAAGTCACTTTGTCTTCCATAAAACAGAGCGGCGAAGGTAGCGGTTAGGTTGCGAAAGTGGAGAATCTTTCTTTCGTCGTTTTGTAAATTCGAAAATTAAACGTTCTAAAAGTGAAAAATCGAGTTGGTTTAGAGCGGAACGTGTAGAATTTCGTCTGCGAAACACATAGGATTGGTAAAGTAAGTTTGTTAACTTTACTGACTTGAGTCTGTTTGAATAAGTCTTCGAGAATTACTCTTTTTTCAAGGGGTAGTTTAGGCCTCTATAACCGGCTTCGGCGCCAAATGGCGCAGACAACTCTTACAAATCATGATAGTACCGTATCTCCCCTTTCGGCATTTGATAAAAACTTTTGTCTATAAGCGTCTTTGCATGGGTTTTTTACTAACAAACCAATAAGCCTTATTAAAACGAAATCGACTGTTAATTATTTTACTTTAAGAGATAGACAGGTACAATGTTCAGCAAAACCACGCGTTTTAAGATGTTTAACAACTTTGTAGAAGACATAAATAATGTTGTTGCTGAGTCATACCAACAATATTTCTGTATTATCTGCCGGCTTATAATTGCGTTTCATTATTTTAATAACTACTATCAACTTGGTTTAACAATTTTGATTTTTGATTTTGACAGTTAAGTTCAATACGGTCCAACAAAATTAATTTTTAATTTAAAAATTTATTTTGTTGAAACAACAATATTTTCGCATTAAAATAAAAAATGTTTGTTTTGAAATAAAGTTTTGTTCTTTTTTGATTCTATAATAAATTTATTTGAAATAATAAAACCTTTTTATTGATGCCAGCCTTCTCCCCCCACCCCCATTTTTACTTTTTTTACATGAGGACAAACGACTGTAGTTTCGAAAATTAATTAATTTATTTACTTTAAAAATGGCCATATGTACCTGCGCCGCTCCTAATTCATAATTATTGAGTGAAATTGCTCCGCACCGCAAGCGACGAAGTGGACTCATCAGCTCAATTTCTTTCCGCTGGGTTAGCTCCAGTGTTTCATGTAAGAGTTAACTGCAATCATTAAAAATAACTAATTTGATTGAAAACTATAGGAAATAATGGTCATAACTTACCATAACTTTCATAGATTCCGATGTTTCGAAACTATTGAATTTATCGATTGATTACATAAAAATCGCATTGCAATTGCATTGCAATTTCTCCGCGTTGGTCGTTTTCACTTTTACACAAGAGCGTAAAACAAAACGGCAGATCAGATCTTTATATATCAGAATCAACAATAAAACGAACTGATCCAAACAAATCATCAATTTAAAATGAAGTTTTTTGTCGTTGTTTCAACAATAAATCTGATTGAAAATGCTGTCAAAAAATTCAAAAATATTTCTGTTTTGTTTCAATGAAAATCATTGCTGCTTCAATGCAATTCGTTTAGTTACAACAAATTTAAAGTGTTTATAAAAAAATAACAAAAATAATTATTGTTTTGAACAGCTGTTAATTCTCTGCGTGAAAGTTTGAGAAATTTGAGAATCCAGCGTAGCGCGATCAGTGGGTGGAATACAAACAACAGTGTCGTCGCTTGGCGGCCAGTGAAAGAAACTGAATGTTCGAAAGGTTGTTGCCTGCACTTTTTGCCGCTGGCGCCAACTGTTAGCGTTTAAAGCGAAGTATGCACTTCAACAGAAAAGTAATCGCTTATCTCGATGCGTGAGAAATTTCTTGTAAGAAATGCTCAAGAAAAGCATTTTCTTTGATCGCAGTATGCAGTTGAAAAGAAATGTCAATTCAAATGGAGCTTACTGTAGAAAATTTCTTGACCATTTCTTGGGCAGAAATTGTTACTTTTCCTGAGCTGAACAGCATACCTAGCTTAAGAACGAAATAAACAGTCGTTACCCTATTGGAGCACCGTGGCAGTTGGTTGCATCACACGATACTCTTTCGTGCATCACGCAACTCAGCAGGCTGACATAATATTGATACTCATTTGGGGGAGCCGTTCGGCTTCTGGAAATTCTGCAGGATATTATCCAAAGTTTCGAATGATTCATTGGTTTTTAATCATCTCAACAATTTAACTAGAAATTCGTCTACAATTTCCTCAAAGGTCTATTAGTTCTCCTAGCAACCCTTATGCATCAAGGGTGTCTTCAGAACTTATACAAGTAAGTTTCATCAGAGAATTGAACTGGCCATTTGAACCTATCAGTGACATAAATGTAGTTTTAAGATTATTCATGTAGAAAAAACATCTCATGTGTTTAAACTACAATCTAACTCTAGAACATCGCTTGAATCATCTTTTTATTTATGGCGCTAACCTCCAGTTCCTACTTCCAATATCCTGCTCCACTTGATCGAACCACCTAGCTCGTTGCGCTTCTCTTCGTCTTGTACCGGCCGAATTCGAAGTTAACACCATTTTTGCGGGATTGTTGTCCGGAATTCTCACAACGTGTCCCGCCCATCGGACCCCTCTAGCTTTGGCGACTTTCTGAATACTGGGTTCACCCTAGAGTTGCGCAAGCTCGTGGTTCATTCTCCTTCATACGCCGTTCTCACATACTCCGCCAAAGATCGTCCTCTTCGAGCATTGTCCACGTCGCATGCCCGTAGAGGACTACCGGTCTTATAAGCGTCTTGTACATGGTACACTTAGTACGAAAGCGAAGTTTACCAGACCGCAAGGTCTTGTGGAGTCCATAGTAAGCACGACTTCCGGCAATGATACGTCTTCGAATTTCTCTGCTGCAGTTGTTATTCGACATTATCGATGATCCGAGGTAGACAAATTCGTCCACCACCTCGACCTCATTCCCGTCGTCATATGGGATTATAGCCTTGCAAACATCTACAAAAATCCAAAACAAAATTAGCTTAAAAGAGATTTGTTTCTACAGCAACATACTTCATTAAGGTTTTCACTATGGGATGATAAGTTTCCTCATCATGCGACTGCCAATGTGAGCTCTATCGCGATCGGTCCCTCCAGCCAGCAGAATTTTTCGTCTTCGACGTATTTACCTTCAATCCAACCCGGTCTGCTTCACGTTTTAACCTGGTATACTGTTCAGAAACCACCTGGAACGTTCCGACAATGTCCACGTCGCCAGCAAAACAGATGAACTGGCTGGATTTATTGAGGATCGTGCCCCGCATATTGAAGCCCGTCTGTTTCATAACACCTTCTAGAAAAGACCATCGCCTTGTCGAAGTCCTTTGCGTGTTCCAAACGGTTTCGATAACGCACCCGATATCTTCACACAGCACTGTACATGATTCATCGTTGCCTTGATCAGTCTACATAGTCAGTTTCACGGGATAAACATTCTCGTCCATAATTTTCCATAGCTCTTCGCGGTCTATGGTATCATAGGCCGCTTTGAAATCGATGCATATGTGGTACGTTGGGACTTGATATTCGCGATATTCTTGGAGGATCAGCCGCAACATAAAGATTTGGTCTGTCGTCGATCGCCTGTCCACGAAACCAACTTGATATTATGTATCCGGCAGAAATAAAGACGAACTTTTGTTTTAAATTTATTTTTCCATAATCTCCAAGCATCGCAACTAATATTTGAACAGTGCGCTGTGTTCATAAACATCGTAAGAATGCAGAGCCACACTTAAAAATTATTTTCAAAAAGCGGCGAGTTGGGGCGCATCGCGAGTCTCACTGGCGCGATCCGGTTTGGTGGCGGCGCGGCAATAACTTCCCACAAATCTGCTTACTAGCGGCGATAGACGGCGGAAGATGATCTGGGGAAAGCACTTATAGGCTGAGTTAAGAATGGTGATCTCTCGATAGTTCTCACATTCTAACTTGTCACCCTTTTTGTGTATTGGGTATATTACTCCCTGCTTCCACTCCTCCGGTAGCTGTTCTGTATCCCAGATCCTGGGTATCAATCGGTGCAGACAAGTAGCCAAGTGTCCGGGTTCGATTCCCGGCCGGTCCAGGATCTTTTCGTAATGGAAATTTCCTTGACTTCCCTGGGTATAGAGTATCATCGTACCTGCCACACGATATACGAATGCAATAATGGCAACTTTGGCAAAGAAAGGTCTCAGTTAATAACTGTGGAAGTGCTCATTGACACTAAGCTGAGAGGCAGACTTTGTCCTAGTGAAGACGTAACGCCAAGAGGAAGAAGAAGACTAGTAGTCAACCTGTCCGGGCCCATTTTAATAAGTTCCTCTCCAATACCATCCTTCCCAGATGCTTTGTTGTTCTTGAGCTGTTTGATAGCATCCTTAACTTCACCTATTGTGGGAGTTGGCACGTCTCCCTCATCCGCCGTACTGATGAAGCCATTTCTCCTGCTGCCTTGGTCTTCCTCATCTGCGCCATTCAGGTGTTCATCGTAGTGCTGCTTCCAAATTTCGATCACATCACATTCGACCGTCAAGATACCTCCATCCTTATCCATCCATTTCGGCTCGCGGCACAAAGCCTTTGCGGGATGCATTGAGTTTCTTGTAGAACTTACGCGTTTCTTGAGAACGATACAGCTGCTCCATCTCTTCGCACTCCAACTCTTCCAGGCGGCGCTTTGCTGGGTTTACTGTCTTCGCTTCTGTTTGTATCGTTCCACGTTTTGGCAAGTGCCTTGCTGCAGCATAATCGCCCGCGTTGCATTCTTCTCGTCCAAAACCGTCTGACACTCCTCGTCGAACCAACTGTTCCGTCGAATTCCTTCCATGAACCCAATGGCACCTTTCGCTGCGTTGTTAATGTCTGTTTTGACACTACTACTTCGAGGGGGGCTTCGGTGAGCTCTCCCTCATCCGGCAACGCTGCTTCAAGGCTTTGCGCGTAATCAGTTGCGACTTCGGGTAGCTCCAGTTGTTCCAGATCGTACCGTTGCGGGCGCCGGTACTGTCGTAACGCTTATCCCATTTGAAATGGAAATCTGCTGAGCTAACCAAGTTTAAGCAAAACTTCACTGCCAGAATGCTTGCGTCTAAAAAATTACACGTTATATCGTGCCAACATATTCCAACAGACTGCTTTGCCTCGTCATCATCGAATAGCTTACAACCTCTAGCCCGAAGCTAGGTACCGATCCGAAGTCGAACTCTAATAAGTTCGAGTCTAATTCTCGCTCTTTCCCATGACGAAGCATCCGTCGCCAACCGAACACGATTCAATAGCCGAATCACATTCCGACGATCTTTGCTGTTAAAGGCGATCAAATACATACCTACTACCATAACCCTTATACGTGGTTCATTCCATTCCTACTTCTTTATCGCATCATTTTGGTTTTCCTTTTTATGACATGTTTCGAATTGCACCAGACACGCTAAACATTTGCAACTCATGTCTCGTTATTTTTTTTTTTCAAATATGTACAGTGGAACTTATATCTACTACAGGTACAGAATGATGTTCACAACGGAAAGTCTTTGGCCCACTTTAACCATCACAAGGTAGTGGTCCGAATCGATGTTTACGCCGCGATAATTTCTGACGTCGATAATGTCCGAGAAGTATCTTCCATCGATCAAAACGTGGTCGATTTGCGATTCAGTCTGTTGGGGTGATCTCCAGGTGTATCCGATACGGGAGACTGTGCTGGAAGTACACTCCCGTGCAAAAGTTTGGGTTCACCCCCTCAAAAACATACAAAAGTGTTTTGTCCATATCTCTGTGGTTACACGTCCAATTGAAACTCATTAAGCCGCATTCGAATGGCAAAGAGTTATTCTTACTTCGTATGTATTTTTCCAAAAACATTTTTTGAATTTTGTATGCTAAATTTTTACTTAAAGTTGTGACATTTTTCAAAAAACACACTGAAAAATCATACCTAATTTCCTCAGCATTGGGTCAACCAAAATTTTAAATCAAAGTGTCATTAGAATCGTAATCTTATATTCTTTGAAGAGACCCCACGAAATTTTGGCGGAGAAATCTGGAAAGTATTCAAAATCAATGAAACAGTCAGTCAAGTCATCGTGCAAAAGTTTGGGTTCACCCCTCAGTATGATGCAAATCGTGCAAAAGTTTGGGTTCACCTGAGCCGCACTCACATCATTTTTGTCAATATCTCTGCCATTTTTCAACCGATTTTAATAGTTTAAAGCTTTTTTGAGTGCAAATAATGGCGCGTACATGATAGGTTTCAGATTTCACAGATTTAAGTAAGTTCAGGTGAACCCAAACTTTTGCACGATACACCATACTGAGGGGTGAACCCAAACTTTTGCACGATGACTTGACTGACTGTTTAATTGATTTTGAATACTTTTCAGATTTTTCCGCCAAAATTTCATGAGTGCTCTTCAAAGAATATAAGATTACGATTCTAATGACACTTTGATTTAAAATTTTGGTCGACCCAATGCTGAGGAAATTAGATATGATTTTTCAGTGTGTTTTTTGAAAAATGTCACAACTTTAAGTAAAAATTTAGTATACAAAGTTCAAATAATGTTTTTGGAAAAATATATACGAAGTAAGAATAACTCTTTGTCTTTCGAATGCGGCTTAGAGAGTTTCAATTGGACGTGCAATCACAGAGATATGGACAAAACACTTTTGCATGTTTTTTGGGGGGTGAACCCAAACTTATGCACGGGAGTGTAGGTACTACGTATGGTCATATTCTTGGAGGCGGCGTAATCAATCAGTCTAAGACCATTTTCGATCGTAAGCTGGTGAGCGCTGAACTTTCCTATAATCGGTTTGAATTCCTCCTCCTGGACAACCTGAGCATTGAGATCTCCGATAACGATTTTGACATCATAGCTTGGGCAGCTGTCGTATTCACGTTCCAGCTGCACGTAGAAAGCGTCCTTATCCTCATCGTCACTTGCTAGGTGAGGGCTGTGCACGTTGATTATGCTGATATTGAAGAAATGGCTTTTGATCCTCCACTTGCACATTCTGTTGTCGATTGGCCACCACTCAATCACGCGCCTCTGCATTTCGTCCATCACGATAAAAGCTATACCCAGCTCGTGTCTGTTGCCGCAGCTCTGGTAGAACCACCTCTATTTGTATGTACCATCGACCCTTTCCAGAAAACCTTCTGCAGCGCTACGATGTTAACCTTGTGGACCCTCAATAAATCGGAAAGAATGCGGGTACTTCCCAAGAATTTGAGAGACTTCCATGATCCAAGTTTCCAATCGTCAGTCCTCTTCCGATGCCTGGGTCTGAGTTGTATGCTTCCTGTACTGATGATTTTTACGGCTGGTTTGTAAGGCCTGCACCAATCCCCTGTCCCGCCGGAGGACCATCGTGCACAGCACCGTTTAGAGTCCCACGCTGGCACTGGGACGATGGCTCATGGCTCAAATGTTAGGAGCATGGAGAACAGACGCTCTGGTAAGCTACACCCTCAGAAGAGAGGAGCCCCCCTTCTCTGTCAGCATACGACCAAGGTCCCACCGGGGTTGGTTACCCGATCTTTCCTACGGTTCCTCGTACCCCAGGCGGTACCGCGGGGAGGTAGAGATATAAGTTACTGGAGAAGAGGCTAAGGATCACAAATGGGGTCTGTTTTATACCTGCAGGTACGTGAAGTACCAATGGTACGCAATGTCCAGCCATTTACCACCCCTCACACAGAGTATAGCTGTAAAACTCAGGGAAATTGCGTCATATTCCATTCAATAGTCATGAAAAAGGTTTTTGAGAAAAAGACCCCCATAAAACTGTGGCCTCAGGACTCCTACGCTTGTAAACCTGGCCCTGATCTTCACCTTAAATATCTATGCCTTTTGACTACTAATTTGATTAATTTGTTCAATTCCATGGGAAATTACCAAAAGCTGTTGAGATTTTTGAGTTTGTAACCCAACCAAAAGTCACGTCTGTAATGTACCGCAGCTAATGCAATAATGAAGAAGAAGATTCCAGATTTCTTTTAGAACCATCATAAGAGTTTTTCGAATAGATATGGGAGATGTAGGGACGAATGACCTTCGGGTTAAAGTCCCTCTCAAACAACAACAACAACAACAGATATGGGAGAGGTATCTCGCTCGTCCCGAACCCGAGACAATAATTGAAAAGCAAACGCGGACCCGACCCGTACCCGAAAAATTTTCGCTATTCGCCGGAGAATCGGGTTTGAAAACCCGAGAACCGCCCATCTCTAGTATGCGCCAACCATCAAGTATTATTGTTATCACACTTATTTGCAATGGCTTCGCGGCCCCCCTGAGAAGTCGTCACGACCCCCTAGGGGTCCGTGGACCATCGGCTTAGAAGCCCTGATGTATGATCAGAAACCTCAGAGTAATTTCTATCTCAATCAACAGGTTCAAGCGGTCGAATAACAAGCAGCGGCACATGCGTACCCACACGGGAGAAAAACCCTACAAATGCACCCACTGCGATCGGGCGTTTTCCCAAACTAACGATCTGCTGAAGCACAGCAAAACCCACTTTGGTGACAATCCGTACAAGTGTGACCGGTGCGATGATGCATTCCGTCTGATATCTCAGCTGAGGGACCACTACAAGGTGCACTATCAAGCGGGTGACAATCAGGATTCGGAACCGGCGGGAACATTCCAGTTCACCATCGTTAGTGCACTCAAACGGCGCGCTGCACAGGAAAGGCAGAGGGAGCACCATCAGGACGACATTCCATCCGCCAGTGAAGCCAACGAGGATGAGATGGTGAACTCGGTTCTGGCGAACCTTCCGGAGTTTCCCGTGGAAATGGAAAACAATACTTGATATTACGTAAGTATGTAATTGAAGAACTGAAACGCTAAATTGTTTTCGGAGGAGTGTTGAATCGATTGCGACTAAATCCGATAATGGTTAAAAGATAGTTGATTGATAGTCTTAATTCATTCCAATTCGAAAGCCTTTATGCACTTGTACGGCAAACCTGAAGAATTCCATAATTCACAAATGGAATCAAAGTGTTCCGTGTGTTTCTAAAACTGAAACTAGGTGGTTGAGGCACTGCGTACGACGCCATTGAAATAAAACTTTTTGTTTAAACAAATTAAACATATTATATTCTTATGTTTTAAAAAAGCCTCCAAACTTTTTTCTATGATTATTTTTTTTACTGACAGGAAATAGTAATCACCCTGTAAAGTCGATTGACCAATCTATCTCATGTGGCGCAATACTTACCGACTCGCCCTTAAATATATTTCAAGAAACTTTGGCAATATAGAAAAAAAAAACAGCGATTTGTATATGAATGATTTCTCCAACATATCATTTGAATTATATATTTATATGCGTATACAATTATGAAATGAACATTTTAATATGTATTATTTTGGAAATCACGATTTAAAATAAATACACAGTGCTATTTCACACACAAACTTCATGAATATAAAACAAAATATTTAATAATACTCGTATCAATAAAACGACAAGAAAATACACAAATCAATTTGAAATCTAACAGTTCTTCAACTACTCCCAACAGCGTGTTCGTTCCGGCCGTAGTCGCAATCCTTCAGATAGTAGAAACTGTTCTGATTGATCAGTTCGTTGATGGTTCGTTTCAATCCCAGCAGCGAGGCCAGTCGGTACTTGAGCGTGACCGATTCGACCAGATCGACCAGCCCGGCGATGGCGCGTTCCATCTCCGGCGTAATGTGCGGTTCCTGTTGGAACTTTCTGACCAGTGCCTCGACCATTTCATCCGTCAGCGGCATGCGGTCCAGGAAGTCCTCCAGGTAGCCCAACTCCCCGCTGAGGATGTAGTGCTGATAGAGGGCCGTGGTCCAGTTGATTTCGCACTCGTACGTCCTCGAAACGATTAGTGCCTGCGGAACGCTGTGGAAGAAGACGATTCTGTCAATAATTGATGCGGGTAACAGTATCGGGTGAACATTAGTGTGGCCCATATTTATATGGCTATATTGTGGTCACTTACCACTTACCTTAAAGCATTATACACGAAGGACTCCGGATCCTTGATGTTGAGCACCGAGTAGCAGAACTGATGCTGTTCACCTTGTCCAGTTTTGTCCGCCATAGCCTGATTGATCAAGTATATTTGCAACGCGACCAGTTCGGCGTTCGATGCAGTTCTCTGTGCCAGGTTCATCTTATTGTCCAGCAGATAGTTTTCGGCCGCATGCATATACGACTCCATGGCACCGTTCAATTCCGAAACCACAAGCGGCGTACACGCCAAACGAGGAATACCCGCTCTAGGGCTTCCACTGACCGGCGCCGAGGATTTTTCATGCGTGGACAGAACCTTGGCGATCGCGGATTTGGCTTCCGTTTCCCACATTTCCGCTATCTCTTTGTACATGAGAAAGTGCAGTGCTGCCAGGCGGAAAAACTCCTTCTGTGCCGGGCAGTGTTCGTTTAGGTACGAAATGATGGCCGTTTTCAGCCCGTTTGTGTGCTTCTCGTCGAACTGACCCAGCAGAGACTCGAACTGATCGTTCTTGATCAGCGTTTCGAAGCAATAGTGCATCTCCCGATAGCGCCCTATGCCGACGAGAAGCTTTACGATCAAATTCCACGATTTGGCAGCGGTTAGCACGGAGTTCAGGGCTTTGCAGCGTTGCAGAACTTCAACGATGCCCTCAACGGAACATTCGTGCACGAAGCAGTCGTGGGCTTTGACCAGAAGCGCTACGATTATGGTGTTTTGTTTTTTGAGGGATAACATTTGTCCTCGGAATATAGACCGCAATTTTTCCAGGACTGCCTTGTCCACTTTTCCTGACTTTGAATGTTCAGATTCCGTTCTGCTAGGTTCTGGAGATTTCTCCAGTTGCTTATACTGCTTGATGGCATCACAATACTTGAGCAGGCAATTTCCCAGCATGGTCGTGTTGGGCGCCAACTCCAGGAACAGGTGAAACTCTTGATCAATGTTGTAACCCCAAAGAAGTTCTTCAACGGGTTTCATACTGATGACCGGAGATCCCTGCTGCAGTAGGTAGAACTTGGAGCTGACCACGGCCGTCGCGATTTCCTTCGACAGGAACTCGGACACTATCTCGTCTCGCAGCTTGTGCGATGTCATTATGTCGCTGATGACCTCCAGTTTGTGAATGCAGTCCTCCTGGATTACTTCGGCGAGGAACCCGATCGGGTCGCGGATCTTCAGAATTTCGTTGTAATCCTTGTCCATGTACATGGCGATGCGGTAGGTGAGCACGATGCGCTTGGCAATATCCTGACCGTACACGATTTGAACACCCAGACCCTGCGAACAAAACGAGACATAAGGAATTGTTTTTTTTTTCATTAGATTTATTTGGCTTTACTTATAATAACACATAGCCTGCCAAGTGGTAATTCAAGTATAGTACTACATATCAACATCACATGCGATAATAAAATCGGCTATTGACTTTAAAACTTCTAAATCTTGTTCCCTAAGTATTATTTGCAGATCTGGAATTATTTGTTTCCTAATTAACATCGTCCACAATGCACGCCTTTGATTGAGGAATCTAGTGCATCCGAATATTAGGTGATCCGGATCGCAAGGTGCTTCACCACAGGAACATGAATCATCCACAATTATCCTATTCCGTTTGAGATGGGCTGGCAAACGCATAAGGAATTGTTTAGTATGTAGTATTGAACTTGAAAATTTGAACACTAAACCTCTGGGATTCCTTTTGGAAGCCCTCTAGGGATTTCTATTGGAAGCCCCCCAAGGATTCCTCCTGGTAGCCCTCTACAGATTCCTCCTGAAAGCTATCCGGCGATTCCTCCTGGTGGCCCTCTAGGTATTCCTTCTGGAAACCCTCCAAGGATTCCTTTTGGAAGCCCTCCAGGGATTTCTACTGAAGGTTCTGCAGAAGAATTCCTCCAGGAAGCCTTCCAAGGATTTCTCCAAGAAGCCTCAAAGGATTCCTACGGGAAACCATCCAAGAATTCCTCCTAGAAGCTTTCCAAGGATACCTTCAAGAATTCTTTTAAAGATTCCTCCAGGAAGCCTTCTAAAGATTCCTCCAGGAAGCCTTCAAAAGATTCCTCCAGAAATCCTTCCTAGAATTCCACAAGAAAGCCTTTCAAGTATTCCTCAAGGAAACTTTCAAAGGATTTCTACAGGAAGTCCTCCAAGAATTCCTCTAGAAAGCCTTCCAAGGATTTCTCCAGGAAGCCTTACAAAGGATTTCTCCAGGAAGGTTTCGAACGATTCCTCCAGGAAGCCTTCCAATGATTCCTCCTAGAAGTTAGCCAAGGATTCCTGCTGGAAGACCTCCAGTGATTTCTCAAGGAAGCCTTCCAAGGATTTCTTCATGAAGGCTTTCAAGGATTTCTCCAGGAAGCCTTCCAAAGATTCCTACAGGAAGCTTTCCAAGGATTTCTTCAGGCAGCCTTCCAAGGATTTCTCCAGGAAGCCTTCCAAGAATTTCACCAGGAAGTCTTCCAAGAATTCATCCAGGAAGCCTTCAAGGTTCCTCAAGGAAGCCCTCCAAGGATTTCTCTAGGAAGCTCTTCAATAATCCGTCCAGGGAACCTTTCAAGGATTCCTCCAGGAAGCCTTCAAATAATTCCTCCAGAAAGCTTTCCAAGGATTTCTTCAGGAAGCCTTCCAAGGATTTCTCCAGGAAGCCTTCCAAAAATTCCTTTAGGAAGCTCTCCAAGGATTTCTTCAAGAAGTCTTCCAAGGATTCCTGCAAGAAGTCTGCCATGGATTCCTCCAGGAAGCCTTTAAAAGATTCTTCCAGGAATCCTTCCAAGAATTCCACCAGGAAGCCTTCCAAGGATTTCTTTAAGGAGACCTTCAAAGGATTCCTACAGGGATTCCGGGTTCCTCAAGGAAGCCCTCCAAGGATTCCTCTAGGAAGCCTTCCAAGAATTCCTTCAGAAAGCTTTCCAAGGATTTTTCCAGGAAGCCTTACAAGCATTTCTCCAGGAAGCCTTCCAGTGATTTCTCAAGAAAGCCTTCCAAGGATTCCTCCAGGAAGGCTTTCTAGGATTTCTCCATGAAGCCTTCCAAGGATTCCTACAGGAAGCCTTCCAAGAATTTTTCCAGGAAGCCTTCCAAGAATTCATCCTGTAAGCCCTCCAAGGATTCCTCCAGGGATTCCTTCAGGAAGCTTTTCAAGGATTCCTTCAGCAAACCTTCCAGGGATTCCCCCAGGAAACTTCTCAACGATTCCTCCTGAGAGCCTTCCAACGATTCCTCCTGGAAGTTTGCCAAGGAATCCTGCTGGAAGACCTCCAGTGATTTCTCAAGGAAGCCTTCCAAGCATTCCTATAAGAAGGCTTTCAAGCATTTCTCCAGGAAGCCTTCCAAAGATTCCTACAGGAAGCCTTCCAAGAATTCATCCAGGAAGTCTTCCAAGAATTCATCCTGGAAGCCCTCCAAAGATTCCTCCAGGAAGCCTTCAAATAATTCCTCCAGAAAGCTTTCCAAGGATTTCTCCAGGAAGCCTTCCAAAAATTCCTTCAGGAAGCTCTCCAAGGATTTCTTCAAGAAGTCTTCCAAGGATTCCTGCAAGAAGTCTTCCATGGATTCCTCCAGGAAGCCTGCCAAAGATTCCTCCAGGAATCCTTCCAAGAATTTCACCAGGAAGCCTTCCAAGTATTCCTCAAGGAGACCTTCAAAGAATTTCTACAGGAATTCCTCCAGAAAGCTTTCCAAGGATTTCTTCAGGCAGCCTTCCAAGGATTTCTCCAGGAAGCCTTCCAAAAATTCCTTCAGGAAGCTCTCCAAGGATTTCTTCAAGAAATCTTCCAAGGATTCCTGCAAGAAGTCTTCCATGGATTCCTCCAGGAAGCCTGCCAAAGATTCCTCCAGGAATCCTTCCAAGAATTTCACCAGGAAGCCTTCCAAGTATTCCTCAAGGAGACCTTCAAAGAATTTCTACAGGAAGTCTAGGTTCGTCAAGAAAGCCCTCCAAGGATTCCTCTAGGAAGCCTTCCCAGAATTTCTCCAGGAAGCCTTCCAAGGGTTCCCCCAGGAAACCTTCTAAGAGTTCCTCCAGGTAGCCCTCCAAGGATTCCTCTAGGAAGCCTTCCGAAGATTCCTTCAGAAAGCCTTCTAAGGATTTCTCCAGGAAGCCTTACAAGGATTTCTCTAGGAAGCCTTCCAGTGATTTCTCAAGAAAGCCTTCTAAGGATTCCTCCAGGAAGCCTTCCAAGAATTTCTCCAGGAAGCCTTCCAAGTATTCCTCAAGGAGACCTTCAAAGGATTTCTACAGGAAGTCCAGGTTCCTCAAGAAAGCCCTCCAAGGATTCCTCTAGGAAGCCTTCCCAGAATTTCTCCAGGAAGCCTTCCAAGGGTTCCTCCAGGACACCTTCTAAGAGTTCCTCCAGGAAGCCTTCTAAGAGTTTCTCCAGGAAGCCTTCCAAGAATTCATCTTGTAAGCCCTCCAAGGATTCCTCCTGTAAGCCTTCCTAGGATTCCTTCAGGAAGCTTTTTAAGGATTCCTTCTGTAAACCTTCCAGGGATTCGTCCAGGAAGCCTTTTTGGATTTCTTCTGGAAACTTCTCAACGATTCCTCCTGAGAGCCTTCCAACCATTCCTCCTGGAAGTTTGCCAAGGAATCCAGCTGGAAGACCTCCAGTGATTTCTCAAGGAAACCTTTCAAGCATTCCTTCAAGAAGGTGTTCAAGCATTTCTCCAGGAAACCTTCCAAAGATTCCTACAGGAAGCCTTCCAAGAATTTGTCCAGGAAGCCTTCTAATAGTTCCTCCAGGAAGCCTCCCAAGAATTCATCCAGGAAGTCTTCCAAGAATTCATCCCGGAAGCCCTCCAAAGATTCCTCCAGGAAGCCTTCCAAGGTTCCTCAAGGAAGCCCTCCAAGAATTCCTCTAGGAAGCCTTCCAAGAATTCCTCCAGAAAACCTTCTACGGATTTCTCCAGGAAGCCTTACAAGGATTTCTTCAGGGAGCCTTCCAGTGATTTCGCAAGAAAGCCTTCCAAGGATTCCTCCAGGAAGGCTTTCAAGGATTTCTCCACGAAGACTTCCAAGGATTCCTACAGGAAGCTTTCCCAGAATTTCTCCAGGAAGCCTTCTAAGAGTTCCTCCAGGAATCCTTCCAAGAATTGTTCCAGGAAGCCTTCCAAGAATTCATCCTGTAGGCCCTCCAAGGATTCCTCCAGGAAGCCTTCCAAGGATTCCTTCAGCAAACCTTCCAGAGATTCCTCCAGGAAGCCTTTTTGGATTTCTCATGGAAACTTCTCAACGATTCCTTCTGAGAGCCTTCCAACGATTCCTCCTGGAAGCATTACAAGCATTCATTCTGGAAGCCTTTCAGAGATTCCTTCATAAAGCCTTTCAGGGATTCCTTTTGGAAGTACTTCAGGGATAATCAACAACTATTACGTGATCGCCTAACATTAAGGATTATTGGGATCGTTGAGGAAGGCGATGAAGATAAGGCATAAAAGAAACTGTGTCAAAATATTTCTATCATTCTCTCGTCTGCTATTGTAGTTGAAATAGTCAGTATAAATTTAAAAAAAAACGGTCATTTGTCTACTCAGTTATTCAACCAGATATTAGAAGAGCAGAAATTTTCGTTGCGTACTTACATTAATCGCCTCGTAGATGTCCTGTTTCTCGCGGGACGGCACCTCCTCAAACTCCGAAGCCCCCGCGCTCGTATCGGACGAATCGTTCGCGTTGACCTTCATCGGCGAATTGATCCACGAGTTGTTGGCCGAACTTTGACTGATCCGGCTGGATCGCAAGGTTCGTCGCTGGAAACGATTCGAGGCCCGCTTGAAGTCTTCGTTCAGCATCAGCCGCTCCTCTTTGGTGAGATTGTACAGACTGACCAGCGACTCGGCCAAGGCCATGCAGAACACGATGAAGTGAAGATCGTTTGGCCGTTGGTCGAAGATCGCCTGGTACCGCAGTGCCTGGACGATGTCTCCCTTCTCCAGGAGTCGGTTGATAAGGTTGTCCAACTGCAATACTTCTTCCGGAACCATTAGCTTCAGACTGGATATTGTGAGATCGTTGATCCCGGCCACTTCTTTTAGCTCCAGAAATGTGTGATATAGAACGCCGCGATCGCGTTTGAATGTAGTGTTGAAGTAATGTGAATGATATAGCTCCAGCGTAGACGGATCTTGACAGCATCGCACGTAGGACAGCGCCAACTCGTACTCCAATCGATCACGATCGTATACTTCACTCGGGTACAGTTCCCGTTCGTTTATCAGATCCAGCGATCGCTTCAGCAGCATGTACTTTTGGGAATCACTGTCGTTCAACCGATTCGCTATGTAGATGTAGAAGTTGAGTAGAACTTCGGGCGCAAACCCGTAACGTTTCATATCCGCTTGGTACTGTTCGAAATCACACTTGCCATGGATGTCAAATTCGTTGACCCAGTACTCGAAAATGATGCTCTCTTTCGGGAGATCGGACAGGTTTGCGATCTCAACTGCAGCCTTGTAGAACTTACCAACGACAAGGCGTTCGCAAAGGAGTTCGAGTTCTTTTTGCAGACTCAACGGACGATCGTAGAATTTTATGAACTCTACTCTCACCGAAGAGCTCCGAACAATTTCTCCGATTCTGAGCAGCATGGTGAAGTCAACCTTGTGGGTGAAGTAGTTTATCTCTGAGGCGACTAGAGTTTGTAGAAGCTGAAGTTGATGATGGAATGACTCGAAATTGTTATCCAGGTGTAAGGTTAGCAACTTGGCGGTGAAGTTCAATGCCTCGAGCTTCTCTAGCTGCAATAGAGGGCATTTTGTGGCGATTGCTAAGAATTTCTTCAACAGTTCGGCTGTAGATTCGGAAAATTTTAACGCGTACGTTTCGGTCAAAAACTTCGCTAGAAGGTTAAAATTGGAGTCCGGGAAGAAAAGCTCAATACTGTTTTCCAAAGTGTTCACCAGTCCGGTTTCAACGCAGTGTACAATGAGATCAGACACCAACGCGTTTTCCGACAGGTCCTCCATCTTGTTCTGATAAGGATACTCAACCGACATCATCAACCAGGTGATCCAGCAGTATTTCAGATTCGCTTCTGCAGTCATACCGGCCAGTACAGCTAGCAGTGGCCACTTGCGTTGGACTGCGCGTTCCAACAGCTTCACAAAGGTATTCGCATTGTTCGAGCCAGCCTGTCCTAAGACCAATCGTTTGAAGGCATCATAATTCAACCCAAAGGGTAGATCCGTTTCTGGGCGGCTACTTCTGGTGCAGTTCTTACTTCCGTTCGAACACAACAGGACCGTGGCGAACAGGTCCTGGTTGTATTGTTCGCACAGAAATTGTGCACCACCATAGTGCGACGATTCGTCTGCGATGTGTTGTAACTGTCGCCCGGATTGGATGTCACTTTCGCTCGACACGCTCGAGTAGCTATCGATTGGGGCCGTACCGCTGCTAACCTGGAAATATATCGGAAGTTTGACTGTTACACTGATCCAACTAATCCGATTAGATTTATCTGAAAAATCACATAGTCTTATCACAATGTTAATATGATAAACTTTATAAGCATCCAATGATGGCTATATGATTTTCCAATGCATATTAAGTATCATTCCAACGAATGTTGTATGAATTTGTTACCAAGTTTCATCTGATTATGTTTGTTGATTAGGCATTAGAAAATCAGATAGACGCTATATGATTATTGTAATATGAAAAAATATCAGTAATGTCACGGCAGTGCAGTGAAAAACGATTGAACTTTACTGGAGACGAACCAGCCCCCGGCTGAAAGTCTCGATAATAAAGATAATAATAAAAAAATAAACGATTGAACTTAAAATATCATTTTTCTCTTCTCGCGGTTATTAGAAAAACGAGGTAATTATTCATTCCTTGATTCATTCATGTAAACCGTATAGAGATATTTCTTTTCGTTCTGATTTTAGATTGGAGCAGCACAGTTCACAAGAAGTATAATTTGTCGGAGAGTACTCCAGCAAAAAACAACGCAGTGGACATAGAAATCATGATCGAAGCGATATAAATGAAGTGTGATATGTGCTATAATGTACCCAAAACTAGCATAAAACAGTAAAATGAATCAAACAATGTTTTATTTTATTTTATTTTAAATTTTCTCTTGGGGAATTATTTGAATTTCGTCTGAAAATCAATATTCGCATCAAATAAAATTTATCTGATTTGGTATATGAATGCAATGCTGATACTTTCTGGTTTCCATATACCGTGACCTGCTCTAATTCCGTGTGTTGCCTAATACCGTGTATTTGGGAATTATGTGGATTTTAAGCATATAATATTATTTATTTTTCTAAAAGATTTTCACAAACGTTTGCATATAAAGTAGTCTTTAGGAAGCCATGACAAATTTGAACTTGAGTTGCAAACAAAAACAAACAAAAATAATTTCAGAATGCAATCAACTAGTATCTACACACGGTATTAGGGCACGATTGCTTCTGAGTTCCAAATACCGTGTTTCACTCATAATTTCAAAATAGCTGAGTATAATAAATATTTTATTTCCCGCGACGATCATACAAACCTCAAGACGTTGTTCGATACAAAAGTTTAAATTATGATGCACTTCATTCGTTCAATTGAGAGATGTTTCAAAAAGTTCACCCGGCAGTCGGGGTCAGATGCACGGTATTTGGAATAATGGTATGTTTAACAATAACAACTGTAACTACGGCAAAAAATTTTAAAAGGGAACAAATCATATTTTTTGTGCAAAATATATAAAACGGTCTACTATATAAAACTTAAACAACTTGAAAATAATCATACATTATTATTTCTGATTGATTGAAGCTTGAGTTTTTTTAACCTCACGGTAATAGGGCATGTCACGGTATGAATCAGATGGAAGTCATATGATAAACATAATGAACTCTGTCTATGTGATTTAAATATGAATGTTGTATGGAAAACAGTATGGAAAAAAGCTATATGTTTTTGGTAATGACTTGTACATGATTAATTCTCAGAGTGTAGAAGTCTAATAAATAGGAACTTTAGAGACCTAGAGACCAAACAGGAATCAAAAAGAGGCCAAACAAGAATCAAGAAAACAAAACGATACATAACAGGAACTAGGAAGATGTTGATTTCTCATGGATCAGTCCAGATATTACGCTAGGAATTTTTTTAAGACTTCTTTTGGCAATTTCTCGCGATATTACGTACTTATACTGTTCGTTTACTGTATGCATTTTTGTATGATGATATCTAAGAATTTCACCAGCAAATAATTCATTTAGTGATTATTTCCCATAGAGTTGCTACAAGATTTTTTGTATCTTTATTAACGAGATTTTTAATCTTAGGCTAGTTTATATCGGGACTAACAGGTTCACTTCCCTCCTGAAGGAAATCGTCACTATACGTTGGCATTATAAGTAACTATCACGGGGATGGCATTCGATCGTAGGTCCTCGACGTGAGTGGTATGTGTTCTATCCACTACACAAAGCCCGTTCTCTACCAAGAATTTTATTTTTACAACACAGATTTTTCCAAGGATAATCACAGAAATTATCTCAGAAATTCCATCAGGAATTCCTTCAAATATTCCCTTCAAGAAATTTCTTTTTCCGATGATTCTTCGCTCGATCTTCTTCCAAGACTCCCGTTCAAATTATCCTACAAAATTGTCCTTCAGGTTTTCTTGACATTTCAAACATGAATTTCTTTAATATATCTTCAGGAATCACTCTAGAGATTCCTCTTAAGATTTCTACAGGAAACCCTCCAGTAATTCCTTGAAATGTTTCTTAAAGATTTCCCTAGCAGCACAGTTTGTTTGAACTCAAGAATAAAAATATATCTTGAAACTAATCAGAGTTCAAGCGTTAAAAATAGGTCTCACAATTGCACTGAATAGCAACGCAAAACGCAAAAGAGACGGAGCCTGATTGCAACATATTTCTGTTACAGTAAAATTTCCGTTTTGTTGCAAAATATTTAAAAGAAAAAAATGACCATGATCTTGAGGTCGTCCCTTCCCGTCTTGAACTCCTCCCTTCTCAACTCACTATTCCACACTGAATCGAACAATTGCTTCGCCAATGCACTATGAAAGCGACCTCATTGCCTAGATGTAAATGCTTACTGTTTATTACTTTACTGCACCCTTCAGTATACAAGTTCATTAATGGCGAAATTAGAAAACACGCCTCAAATAAGCTAAAATTTGTGCAAAAACTTTCGCGCGACGTATGAGAAACACAATTTAAACAAACAAACAAACAGATGTATGAACTGTTCATTGAACATGTTTTCGTTGTTACATGGTACGTAAAGAGCCACTCAACTATGTTGCAACTGGATGGAAACATACACACTTCTAGCTGTCTAACACATAGTTTGGTGCAACTTTTGTGTAACTAGAATGAATCTTCTTGAGTTGCACTGCCGTGAATCGCAAGTCAGTCCCATCTGTAAAAAGTAGGCATTGAGAAAATGGGCTGTGAAGTTTTCAAACTCGTTTTCCATACGAAAATTCAAAAAATTCCAGAGGATTGGAACATGTTCCAATCCTTATGAAACTTTTACAACTTGCTTTTCACTACGATATATTTCCAAGAAAAATATAAAGATCATCAAAACAAGTTACGTTTTTGTGTTCCATGGTGCGAAAGTCTGTAGTGGGACTGATATGCGGTTACTTTTCATTATGGGACAATTTGACTTGCTGTTTTTTTCTAATTTTTCCGAACAAATAATGTTATTTCATTAGTCCAACCGAAAGAGTATTGGAAGAGATGTTGAAAACTGAACTCAACTCAATTTAGACGAAAATGCAGATGGGACTGACTTGCGATTCACGGCAGTGCAGGTATTGAAACACAACTGGAATGCAATTAACTCATGTTGCAGATGCTTTGCACGAAAGTTATTTGAAACATAACATTGAGTGGTAAGAATAAAAATCGTTGAACATTACTACATGTAGCTACTAAAAAACAAAATCCACAAAGTTTACTACACTTTTGGTATGAACAAAAAACCTTTCGAACATGTAGTACGTACTACTTTCGAACATAAGCTGTGAATGATGCTGCACGTTAAGAAAAAATCATTCAGAGTGCAGCGTGAAATCGATAAAATCATGCATATAAAGGGGATGCCAAATTTGTCGTTTATTCACACGACAAATCTAGCGTAACTTTTCAAAACGTCCTAAGTAACAAATGTAAACAAATCGAGATTATCATTGCAAATCATTTGCGTTGCACCACTTAGCAGTACACTAGAACACTCGTTCTGATATATTAACAATAAATTAATCTATTAAAAGCTTAACAAAATGACCAATGTTCAAAACTGCATCACTTTTAATCAATTGTTACATTGGACCTTTGATCAGAGAACCAACCACATGTCCTATGTAACGTTTATGAACAAACACGATTCTAATGTTACATTGGACATTCCTGAATAAAGCTTTGGAATGGAGTTTAAAAGGTAGAATTTTTGTAGAAGCGTGTCTGAGACACTACTTAGATGTATAGAATGCCATAATAAATGCTACTCAATCATTTCAGTCGATATTTTCAGAGTCGCACTGCCTCGCAAAATTGAAAACGCTCAAGTGACAAAAAGAGAATGAGTTACACAAAACTGTATTTTGGTCTTTTTGCCAAACCATGTTTTACCGTTTCGCTGGATTGGATCTGCTGCAACTTCTCTTTTCATATTATTAGCGCATTGCGTGCATATAGGGGAATGATATTGAGCACAAGATTGAGCATCATGATGTCATTGTATCAATCTGATTCAGATGCATGATCGATCAAGCATATAAATATGCTTCCCGGCAGCAACACGAGCAACGTACATGCGCGACTTGCTCACACATATTTTCAGAGCGATCAATCACCGAAGGGAGGAGAAGCTGTATGTATTTGTTAGGCGTGGGCTCCTTTCTCAAGTTCCTACAACAAGATGGACGGCGTCGTCATCGTCATCATTCCCCACCGCAATTTCTTGTTTCAACCGACGGCTGGTGCTGATTGCAACACAGCCGTCACCACCACCACGTCATGCAGTGGGAAACTCACACATGATCATGTGGGCGAAACCGTCATAAAAACGGGGGGAAAATTGAGGGAGAATCAGTGAGAGAGCAAAATGTCCTACATACAGCTCAACGTTTCCCCTCCTTCTGTTGTTACATAGGACACTGGTGCTCCCGGGTTGGGACACATAGACGGAGGGAAGAAGTAACGTCGTGGGATTGAATGAATCAAAACAAAGCACAGCTGGTGTCTTCGATTAGCACACCGCAACAAAATGTCGATATTTTCAGAGTCGCTCTGCCTCGCAATATTGAATACGTTCAAATAAATAACAAAAAGAGAACGAGGTACACAGAACTGTATTTTGGTACGGCAGCAACACGAGCAACGTGCATGCGCGACTTGCGCACATATATTTGCAGAGCAATCATTTACCGAAGAGCGGAGAAGCTGTATGTATTTGTTTGGCATTGGTTTCCTACAACACAATCGACGGCGCCGTCATCGTCATCATTTCCCACCGCTATTTCTTGTTTGCGCCGACGGCTGGTGCCGAATGCAACACAGTCGTCACCACCCGTCGTGCAGTGGGTAACTCACACACGAACAAGTGTGGGCGAAACCAGCATTGAAACGAGGGGGAAGATTGAGAGAGAAACAGCGAGAAAGCAAAAAGTCCCATGTACAGCTCAACGTTTCCCCTCCTTCTGTTGTTTCATAGGACACATAGACGGAGAGAAAAAAGTGACGGCGTGGCATTGAATGAATCAAATTGTTGTTGTTTGTGAGGGACTTTAACCCGAAGGTCATTCGTCCCTTCTTCAAATGAATCAAAACAAAGCACAGCTGGTGCCTGCGATTATCACACTGCAACAAAATGAGCAGTTCAACTTGAATGTTGAAGCAGTTCAACGCACGTGGTTACAAAATGAAATAAAACATGCTTGCTGTGTGCTCAAATCAAAATGTTCGATGTTACTATAACTGAAACAAAATGACCGAAGTGAATGTCCAATGTAACAATTGTTGAAACAGGACGACCTATGTGATTTATCCTATGTACATATTTTTGGTCAAAACGTCCTATCTGATGTTTTTATAGATTTCAGTGTAATTTCCAAATAAATTGACAAAATTTCATTTCTTACGTTGAACTCTCTTACACTGCTTCCCTCTACAAGCAACACAGTGGGGGGAAATTGTTTCATTTTGATACAGTTTTAAAATATATTTTCACAACCTTCAAGCTCGATTTACTCGAAATGTGTGAATTGTTAGATAGGCCGTTTTGAAAAGTTACGCGAGAAATCATGTGAAAATATTAACATTACTACATTCCCGCTATACATCGCGTAATCGATCATGAACACAAATTAATGTAATTTTATACGATTTGAAGTGTACATTTGCGATTGTTGTTGTTGTTGTTTGTACATTCCCTCTATGTGCATATGAATTTTATAATGATTTGACAACAAAGATTTTTCTGAGAGTTTTGGAATTTTAGCTAGAAATCTTATTGTATGAAGAGATCATGAGATTACAGCAATTATGAAATTATAAAGTTCCTAGAATGTTCAAGATTCCAGTACTGAGTATTTGATGAAATAGCGGTAAAATTTTGAGGTTCTTCTGTGAATTTTTAACAGCATGTTGAACTCCGATGATGGATATGGTATTTTTAGTATTTCTGTGGTATTCTCGTTATTTCGGCATATTTCATGGTAGTATCCCTGGAATTGCTAGAAATAAAAAAAAATTCTCACAAAAGTGGTTGAATTAATGATTTTTTTTACATTTGTACATTCAGACATACGAAGGTTTATACTATAATTGAAGATTTGCTCTGAAACCCCAACAGAACTGGAAATCAAAGGGATATCAAATTTACAAGAATTCCAAAGATTCGGACTAGAATTTGCAGGAATCTCACTGAAATATCAGAGATTCTTACAGAAATACCGTCTTAAAGATACCCGAATAATTTCAAAACATTAATAACCAGATCAAAAACCGGATTAACAATATTCCCAAAAGAATCCCAGAAGTGTTATTACAAAACTAGAATGCCTAACCCAGATTTACTATAGGGATTCCAGAATTCCAAAGGAAATCGAGATGTCAGAATTTTCACATAAAATAATTACTTCATAAATAGCTGGAATCCATTCAACATCCGTTAACAGTGCTGTTAAATGTCAAAATTTGGAAAAAAAAAAATGCTTATAGCACTCTCGCATGCATAATATCGCATTAGCAAATATTGGCAACCGATAGTAATTCGGAAAAGGTCATATGGAAAAACATTTTCCGATGACTTTTTCTACTAGGGACGATGATATTAGCAATATTCAAATGTCAAAGTCACGTGATATTCATGACATTTAACAGCCCTGTCCGTGAATACATAATTATCGTAATGAGTATCTTCGTACCTGCCACACGATATTCACATGAAAAATGATCAATTGGCATTGAAAGCTATCAGTTAATAACTGTGTAAGTCTGGCTCTGTCCCAGTCGGGACGTAACGTCAGAAATAATACCAGATCTCTCAAATAAATTCAAAATTTCTACTGGAATCTCAAAATTATTTTCGAAATATCAACATTTCTACGAAAATCTCAAAATACCTTTCGAAATATCTGACATCGTTTTCCCATGATATATATTCAAATTTGAATTATTCCATTCATTCCAACAATCTCAAAGCATGAGCAGCAACCTCTGAAGCTAACTACCAGTAGCTTTATAGTAAATGCTACCTTTATTCATATCAGCGTTGTTTGTAGTATGTTCGAAAGGTGTAGAAAGAAAAATGACACAAACATGTTCCACTCGCGTTCCACATATAGCGTTTACTACCGATAATGTAGTAAACTCAACTTTACTACATTTTATTCATACCGCCCATTGAAATCGAAATTTTGAAACATTTTTATTAAATCGGCATTTTGTACAGACATTTTTCCAGGAGTTTTTTCTAGCCTGTCTCCAGGGACATGGCAAGGATATATTTGAATATATTTTTTTTTTTGAAAAAATAATCGTAAGGGGTTTCTGAAGTAAATCTTAAATAAACCTCTGATGAAGCAATTTTGAAAGATTTCTCAAAAATAAATGCTAAGGTAATTGAAAAAAAAATCAATTAATTAAATCTCTGCGATATATTCCGCAGGATATTCTGAAGGAGGTCCTTGAAAAACATTTCCTGGAAAAATTGCTCTAGTTCTTACTGGCGTGGAGCCTGAAACAAACTTCTCAAGATTCCATGGGGATTTTTTCGAGGAATTTATTGAATTGCAGGAGTAACCCTTGGATGAGATGCTGGAAGAGTTCCTAGAAAAAAAATCTAGAGGAACTCGAAGGTTGAATTTATTGGAGAATCCTTGGAAAAATTCCTAATAAATTTCATTTTTTCAGCAATTCATGGGAGTAACCGTGAAAACACCGAATGAATTTCTTCAAATGCTTTGGAATACCCTTGGGGGATTTTCGTGGAAGAATTTATGTAGGATTTTTTGGAAGATCTCCTAGAGTATCAATTGGAGTATTTTGTTGAAGCAGTTGTGGAAAAATAGCTGGACGAAATCTAAGGATAATATTTGGAAAAAATGCTATGTGATCCCCGATAAAATGCAGAATAATTTCTGAGCGAGTTAGTGAAGGCATAACTAGTTTTTTTTTTTTTGAGATCCCTGTAGAAGTCTTTGAAAGCATTCTGAATTATTTTTTGAGAAATCAATAGGATAATTCATGAAGCTTTTCTTTAAAGAGTCTGAGTTTTTTTTTGGAGAATCAGTTGAATAGTCGCTTCATAGTCTCTAAAGGTTGCTCTGGAGCCTGAAAAATTTTCTAAAGAATTGACTGCAAGCAGAATAAGAAATAAGAGACTTTAGGTACCGTTTAACTTAAATATATTTTTAGCAACCTTTCGTTTTAAATATAAAATTTTTAGAGTTTTCCATTAAAATAGAGACCAGCTGCCAACTCTGTTACGGCTGCTAGCGACAGAGTGCCTTTAAGATAGGAACTTTACTGGCCTCATGGTTGTAAAAAGAGACCAAATAGAGACCGTACAGGAATTAAAAAAGATACCATACAGGAACTAAGAAAACAAAAATAATTCAAACGGAAATCAGGAGATTAAAGTTTTCATAAGAAATTTTCAATGAATCCGACCAGACATTTGTCTATATATTTTTTGAATTACAAGTATTACTAAAGTTTTTTTTTTACAGTATTTTCATCAGTAACTAACTCACTATGTTGAGCAAAGAATTCATTTCCGACCTTCTTTGGCTTTCTTTCTTTCCGAATTATTCCGTGAAAATAGTTCTAAGGTACATAGCGCAACAAAAATGATATTTTTGCGTATCTCAAGAATCAAATAATGTGTCTCTAGTAGATTTGGGGTTGCTAAATCTGATGCCGTTCTCAGAAATTTCCCTGCACGTCACAATTTTTAGCTACAGGTTGCCAAAGTTGTATAAAACATTGATTTTATTGATGTTTACCTAAAATTTGAAGTATATTTTATCAAATTTTTGTGTGATCTAATCCATCTAGTATGCAAAAGAGGACTTAAACTTTTAGTTTAGATGTATTTTGATTGAAATTGCACGATTTAATTTAGATTAAACCGATTTTTTCAATATGCTTGCAGTCTCCATACAAAATTCTCCGTTTCTCTTATATGGCAAAATACAATACTTTTCTAAACCATCAAAAAATAACTTTTTCGCGTCAAAAGTATTACAAACTTTGATAACAGGTATTGTTATACACATAAAGTTTGAATTCTGTGGCAAATTAAGCAAATAAATTGCCTTACAAGTTGGCAAACTTGCATGCTAGTGGGCTGAAATAGTCTATTTTCGCATTTTCAACCAACATTATCTCAAAAACTAGACGTGCTATGCTATTTGTGTGAACGGCAATGGATTCAGCAACCCTTAATTAAGTAAATAGAGGTATTTTGATGCTGGAGACAAAAACGTGTTCCGCAGTGGTACCTTTAAGAACTCAATCTGGACTTTTTTATGAATAACCCCAGAAATTACTACATAGATTCCATCAGGAGTTTCTTCAGAAAAATCCTTGCACATTTCTCAAGAAAATTCTGGAGTTCATCAATTGATTATTCTTTCGATTCACTGGATTTTCGTCTAAGAAGTCCAAGTTTACGAAATTTTCAAGAACTCAAGCGGTAATTTCTCCAGAGTTGTCTCTACTGATTTCCTAAGATTTCTTTCTTCTTTCAGTTTTTTCCAGCATTTTAAACAATAATTTCTTCAAGGATATTTTTAGGATGTACTCCAGAGATTCATCCAAGGGTTTCTTCAGAAAGTCCTTGAGAAATTCTTCTCAAGGACATTTTCAAGAAATTAATGGATCCATAGAGAAGTCCAAAAATATTGATAAATACTATTATAGTATACTATAATAGTAATCTATGATGAAACTATTGTAGAAATTCCTGATGAACTGTTTCGAGGATCTCTGAGAAACTTCTCAACTTCGGAGGAAGTCTTGGAGAATTTCGAAAAAGAATTCATAAGAAAAGTATTGGAGAAATTATTCAGTTGAATCCCTGGATAAAATACTGCAGGCATTCCTTCAAAAACATTGAACGAAATCCGTGAACAAAACTGGTGTGAAAGCTGAAATAAAATTTATTGTTTATTGTTTGAAGGAACTGCAGTAGTAATTTTTGGATGAACTGTTGAAGAAATTTCTAGATATATTTACACTTGATGGTGATTTCCTGCATGAATTCTAAAAAGGTACTTGCTACCAGCTCTGGCAGGGCTTCAAAATAGGAACTTTAGAGGCCTCATGCTTGAAAAAAAGAGACCAAATAGAGACCGTGCAGGAATAAAAAAGAGACCATACAGAAACTAGGACAACAAAAACAATTCAAACAATCAGAAGATTAAAGATTTCGTAAAAAAAATTCAGAGAATCTGACCAGATATTCTTTCATTTTTATTTTTTTTTATTACAAGTAGGTATTATCGCTCGTATTACTTAATGTTTTTTTTCAAGATTTTTTACAGGAATTTCATCAGAAACTAATGCAGATATTTGTTCAAAGAATTAATTTCTTGATTCATTTCCGGTCTTCTTTGGCTTTCCTTCATTCGGAATGCTTCCTTGAAATTAGGTACCTTTAAGATCTTAATCCAGATTTTTTTTAAAGAAAAAAAAACCTAAAAATTACTAATTAGATCCCACCATGAGTTTCTTCAGAAATTCTTCCAAAAATCCTTTCACATTTTTCACAAAAAGTCTGGAGTTCATCTATTGATCATTCTTTCGATTTCACTGAGTTTTCGTCTAAAATTTCTGTTTAGGACATTTTCAAAAACTCAAGCATTCATTTCTCCAGAGATGCCTCTACTGATTTCCTAGGATTTCTTAAAGGATTGGCTTTCAGATTTTCCAACATTTTAAACGAAAATTTCTTGAGGGGATTTTTGGAAAATACTCCAGAGATTCATCCTAGGATTTCTCCAGAAAGTCCTTGAGAAGTTCTTTGAGAAATTTCACAATAAAGCTTCGAAAAAAGTTCTCCAGGATAAGGAAAAAATCCTCAAGAACCTTTTCAAGAAATTAATGGATCCCTGGAGAAATCTAACAACTATTGATAAAACAAATTCTATAGTAATATATGATGAAACTACTGTAGAAATTCCAGATGAACTCTTTCGAGGACTTCTGAAAAACTTATCAACTTCTGAGGAAGGCTTGAAGAATTTTCAAAAAGAATTCCTAAGATAATGATTGAAGAAAATATTAAATTGAATCCCTGGATAAAATACCGCAGGCATTCCTTGAAAAACATTGAACAAAATCCGTGAAAAAAACTGGTGTAAAACCTCGAATAAAATTTTGAAGAATTCATGGAGATTAAAAAAATACTTGAGAATTGTTTGAAGGAACTATAAGAGTAATTTTTGGGATGAACTGTTAAAGAAAATTCTAGATATATTTATATTTATTGAGAAATTCGAGAAAGAGCTTTTAAAAAAGAGAAAATGGCTGAGGTTTACAGTTTAAAGCAGAACTCCTTGTGGAATTTTTGTCGGGGTTCCAGAAAAATCCTTTAACAAATTTCTTTAAACACTCTGGAATGATTCCTTGGGGCCAAATTATGCGGCGAGCCAAATTTTTAAGCTCACATTTCAACATTTTCGTGAAATCGAACATAATTTAGTCAGTGAAGAAAGTTTTCTTAAGAAAGTGGAAAAGATATATTTGCTGCAGAATATTCTACTCAAGATTTTCTGAGAATGCCGTGAAAATTAGAATTACAATTAATCTAGCCCAAAAACCCAACCCTGAATTTTCAACAATGATGTCCAAGTTTTTAGGAGAATCTGCTCGGAATTCTGTTAGAAATCTTCGAAGGATTCTGTCAGATTTTAAATCTACTACATGATGTTTCTTCCCCACAGAAGTCCAGTTTTTCAAAAAGCTGGCAAAAACCTAATTTAAACAAAAACAATACCAAGCATTCATCTACAATATCAGATACGTGAGAATACATACGAGATTTTAAAAAGAAAAATATGTTCGCTCATGTTTGGACGCTAAATAGTTACACATGCCAAAGACCTTATTTTTTGCTTAAAAAAATAAAACCACCTTCATCTTTACTAAAACCGTGAAAATTTGGGTTTTAGCCTTGGGTTCAGCCTTCTCCGATGCAAATTTGTGTTCAACTACCGTTAACTCTAATAAATTCACAGTTATTACTGTAAGTACGTCAAATAATTGAACAAGAGTTTCTTTATACCGTAATGCAAATCGCTCCCCGCGGAGATAAAGTTGAGAAATATATGAAAAACAGCAATTTGATTAGAATTTCATTCTATGAGTGTAGGTTTCCATTGTTCTCACATTCTCTGCAAATTGTGGCTATACCCAAAATAAAGTTTTCAATCCTGAATCATGTTTCAAAACATTGTTCATGGTTTAAATGAGTAAAATTTTGAAAATGCGAGATACCGTGCCGGCACCATATTCTGAACGCTTAAGAAAATCTGAAGATAATGGTTTCATTAAAAGAGGAGGTTTTCTTTTTAGTCGTCGGTATTGACTACTTTCGCATGTGCTAAATATATATTTTAACTTATGGCTCGATATTGGTTGCATAATCATAAGGGATCAGTCAGACGATTTATTTTTGAAAACCGTGTCCACGTTCCTTATTCTGAACAGTCAACAAGGAAGTGTCCCTAATAATGGACAAAAGCGTTCCTAATTATAGACAGCAATAAATCCATATGTATCAAACAAAAGCAATGATATTTATTGATGGTTTGCAACAGCAGTTCAAAGAAGCAATCTATTGGCAATTCTCCAGACCTTTTTAGCGGACCTGATCGCTTTCTTTGCTGCTTAGATCGGGATCCGTTTCGAAATATCCGGATGTCTGTGCAAAAACAACTTAATTCATTTTCTTTCCGGAATGTTAGTTGGAAAGTTTGATTTTCCGGAAAGAACTATGTACTGACCTACCGATATTCTTAAGCGGCTTGTGCCGATGGAGATGCCAGATTTAGCTGACCGGACTATATAATCTGATATGCGATCCTCATCTTCTTCCGACAATATGGTTGGTTTTCCTGGACGTTTATATATAGTAGATTTTTCACCTTGGAGTATAGAAGACTGGCCGCAATTCCGTATAGACCTGCCGTGCTTCTAGTCGAAAATCCCTTCATGACAATAGTAATAGTCTTCTCCAGCTTCCACGGGTCGTGTACGGTGATTCTTTTTTGCCGCGGCATATCTGTTCATAATAAGGATCAATCAACAACATTTGGTGCCGATCTTTGAACACTTGATTAATAAGAGATTGCACGCAGTAGCTCCAAATATTTGTAAATAATATAAAGATATATTCTCACCGATCAGTTTCCAGCAGCTACGAATGGAATTTGATTATATTGTCAACCCAAAATGAAGCAAATGTTTTGACCGGCGTCTTAGTGCACAGGCTTAGCGGCCATGTTTTTTTCAAGTTTGTCAAAGTCCGAACTTTATTTTTCGTCAAATCGCGTGAAATATTGCCAAAATAAATATGTGCCTCGGATATACGATAAGAAAATATGTAGCTGATGTAAGTTATATAAGTTTTTGTGCAAAAAATTGGATTAGAAGATTGAAATCATTAAGTTTGTCGTAAACCGTTCAGAATATGGAACTGTCTATAATATGGAGCTCGCACGGTATCTTAGATTTAGCGAGAATCCTACCAATTTATGCTCCAAAATTTCATAAGAACCCTCCTAAGAGTTCAGTTAGAAACTCACCTATACTCATTATGTGAGAACTCTGTCCTGCATATTGTGAGCATGATGTCCCAGATTCGGAGAAAATCTTTGTAACGATTCAGCGGAATCATGCTAAAGATTCTATGATAATGTTTTCCAAGTATTCCAGAATAATCTTATCAAAGAGTATGTGATAATTCTTCACAAAACTGTGATATTTATCTGTTCATATCTCTCCCTAGATTATATTGAATTCATGCCCAGTATCCTGTGAAAATCCAGCACATTATTAATTGGAAACTGTATTTGACATTGAAGATAAATTATTCTTGAAATTCTAATAAAATAAGTTTGAGCATTGAAATAACATAGTTGTACTGAGCCTCGAACAGATTATCGCAAGGTAGACTTATGTGTAGGTAGAACAGTTTTATCAGACATAAGTAAAGAGATAAAGTGAAGCATAACCCCAAGCAAGAATATTTTATTGAAATTGAATCAAAGTTAAAACATAATTGGGTTTATTCTACGATTGGTCCAAATATAACTACATATTAGATACTTAAGTGGAGACTATTCAAACTCATAAAAAACTGGAGTCACAGGCCGGATTCTGGACTTACCTTCCTTCTTCTCCGTGATGTCTTCCTCCGCAGCAACGTTGGCGAAGAACTGCGACGACGCTGCACCGTTTCTACGTAGTACTTAATCGCTCTCACAGCATTTGTTCCTATATTGTCGTCGCCGAACCCCGTTCTGCATAGTTCCAGCACCTGCTCAGTAGGATAATCCAGATATTCCACCAACAGCAAGAACCGGAACCAATCGTTTTCCCCCAGCAACCGACGGAGGATTTGTTCCGGAAACCGGAGGGAGCTGCATCGGCACACAGTGACCATGGCTTCCACGTCCAGTAGAAGCTCTGGATCGTCCCAGTTTTTGCTGCCCACCACAGCCTCGCATCGTTCGAGTAGCTCGACCGTTGAAATCTTGAGCAAATCGGGACCGACTTTGGGGACCATGTTCAGGCAGCGTATGTAAGCTCGCGTTTTGGCACTGTCGACGCCAAGCATTTCGATGAAGGCGACACAATGCGCGACCAGATTGGCATCCCGGTAGTGCTCAACGGCTATTTCTGCGACAGATCGCGCCGCCAGATTGATCTGCGGAGGTGTTATCCGTGAATAGCTTTTCAGCTGATCGAGATAGAATAGGTAGAGCGCATAGCACGAGCGATACTGCTGGATGTAATGGAGATAGTTCAGACTGACGGGTGTGGCATATTTTTCGATAAGTATAGGATGATTGAAATGAGGAATGAGGCCGTGCTCTTTGATGACGGCCTGTTTGGCTTGAATTTCGTCTTGGTCTTTGTCGTCTTCATCGCGATTTTTGAAGAGATTGCTTCGTACCGTTTCCAGGCAGGGCAGATCATGCAGTGCAAGCAAGTCTTTGGTCGATACCGATGACACGGGATTGTGTTTCAGTCTGTTCATGAAGTTGCGTAGATGGGGCAACTTCCATAACCGTTGATCATCGTTGGGGAATGTTACGTTGTTAGCGTTCAAAAAGTATTCGAACAGAAATATAGCGGGATGTTGGTCATAGAAACTTTGCTCCGAGCTGCTTAAATACTCTGAAACTTTGCTGGAAATTCTCAGAAGGCTATCCTTAGTAATACCATTGTTTTTGAGCTCATTCAAAGACAAATACAGCTCCACTTCTCTCCTACTATCACAGTTTTCATCTGTACTCATGTTTCGAAGGCGTTCTTGGTCGACTACACTCAGATCAAACAGTTGAAACAATCTGTTCTCGACTAAGTGTTTGGTGAAACCCTCCTGAAACTGTTTGGTCCGCAACAATGCCTTGTTTGCGGACAGAGTCTGAGTTGTGAACAACCTTCGTAAAACCAGCTGTGAGTCTGCCCGCTCATGATCGACGAATTTACCGCAGGTCGCCAACGCATTGAGCAATACTTCGTTGCGACACATACTGCGCTGACTGGAGAGCTGCGAGATCATGAAGTCGTTGATTTCCCACCGTTGAAACAGCTGTCGAAGTCGTTCGTTGAACCTCGGATCGTCGTAGATGTCGATCTTGATCGTGGACAACGCTTTGGAATTCAACGCGGCACCCTTGGCCAGTTCGGGCGACCAACGGATGCACGCATTGATCTGAATCCATATTTTCACCAGGTTGTCTATGTTGTTCCGCAGCAGATAGTTCCACACGGCATGTTTGTCCAAGAGCGGTGAAATTTCCGTTTCTAGAATAAGCGATAGGGGCAAAGAAAACACAAACAACAAATTAATAGCTTGAAGGGCATTGGCGTAATTAAGGGGGATGGGCAAGGGGGCCTGGCCCCCTAAAGTTTAGACTCAAAAAACAGAAAAGCAGGTCAAACCTATTTTTAATCCACATTTTCAATCTTTCACTGTGCTGCCCATGTTCGCATAGTCAACGTAAGCGCCAATATGGCCAAACTACTTTTTTTCGATGGATTCTTTACCTGATAATAAACCTGTTGGACATGCAAACGGAACACATTTGTTATTTGTACAGTACTGGTAGCGAGACACTTTTTAATGATTTGGTCACTATTTTAGACCTGCTAACAAAAGTGACATTTTACACTATTTTCACAAAATTGGTCAACAAAGTCACTATTTCAGTGATGTTCAAATAAAGCAACTAAAGTCTTCTTTAACTAAAACAGCAAGACGTAAGTATATTTTCATCATGCGAAAGACAAACATTATTTTTAATATGAACTTCTAAAATTCAAGAAAGGGGGATTTCTGCAAAACACCATACAAAACTTTTTTTGTCAGAATGTCTGAAACTTGTTTAGGTTTATGCGAAATTTGTGGTGAAAATTCAGGTAAAATTTGAGGAACAATTTAGGATAGATTTTTATCAGTGAGGTATTTGAATAGTTTTGTTGAAATTTTCGTCAGATCTAAATCAAATCAAAATCTTTTCAACCAATTACTACTTATATTTCTAGAACAATTCTGGGTGAGTAACCCGGAGGGATCCCTGGCCTACGATCTAAATAAATTCAAATAAAACTTTTTCAAAAAATAAGTTTGAAAGTTCACTGGAGCTCCAAATATTTATTATTCAAGGAAATTCAGTAAAATTCAGTAAAAAAATCGTTTAGTAACTTTGATAACATTTTGTTCTGGGTTTTCTTTTTCCGTTTTGTGTTCTTTCCATTCCACTAAAAACATAAATAATTGTTCCTCAAATTGTCCTAGAAATTCTTCAAAAAATCTTCTATAGTTTTTGCTGAAAATTTACCCTATAACTCCTCCAAGAATGAGCCCAGAAACATCATGAAACATATTGGATTAATTTCAATTAATTATAAACACTTCAATTCCGGTGTACATTTATTTTGGAAGTTATAGATTGGAAAATATAGATTTGAGGTATTTATAAAACGAAGCCAAACTTCGAATTTTCAAGTTGACAGATCTAGAGAACCTGTCCTGACAATCGTTAGCGTTGAAAATGTAATCGATTGAATGCATTCTAGTGATGACCAAACGATTTTTTTTTGTTCAGAGCGCTGTTTGATTCTCTAGACTAGTACTCGTGAAAATTCGAGGCTTGGCTTCGAATTATGATCATCTTAGTACCAACATGTAATTTTCCATACATATCGTATTTTGATGAATAAAATTTTCAAATTGAGCAATCAAGTCGTGTATTTCATATTACAATACAGAATACCACTTCAAAGTTTCATAATCAATCATATTACTATTGGTTAACGTATTTTTGTTATAAGGCATATTTTTAAGCTAATATTTTCAGTTTTGAAGTCACTTTTTTTGTACCTTTTTTGATTTTTTCAGTCACTTTTATTTTGCTGTTAAGCCGCTACCAGCCTTGTTTGTATATTTGAATTATAAGATTATGAATTTACATGAGCACATACACCAACTTATCCGAATAAACACACGGTTTGTCTAGTGTTTGTTCGGTTCGGAAAATTTACTGCCGTGGATCGCAAGTCAGTCCCATCTGCATTTTTGTCAAAATTGAGTTGAGTTCAGTTTTCAACATTTCTTCCAATGCTCTTTCAGCTGCACTAATGAGATAGTACGATTTGTTCCGAAAAAAATGAAAAAAAAGCAAGTCAAATTGTTCCATAATGAAAAGTAATCGCATATCAGTCCCATTGAAGATTTCCGCACTGTGTAACTCAAAAATGAACATCTATATATTCTTCTCGGAAAGCATAGTGAATAGCAAATTGTAAAAGTTTCATTAAGATTTGAACATGTTCCAATCACCTCAATTTTTTTGAATATTTGTGTAGAAAACGAGTTTGGAAACATCACAGAAAATTTTCTCAATGCCTACTTTTTACAGATGGGACTGACTTGCGATTCACGGCAGTTTAGCTTATGGTACAAACAGGGCTGGTATCAAAAAATGGTGCCGAAAAAAGTTGTTTTAGTGACCAGATTTGATAAATAAGTGACTAAATAGTGACTTCCGATTCTAGAAAAAGTGCCTCAAAGTGACCTGAAAATCCAAACGTAATAAGTTTTATTTCAGTTCTACTACACTGTTTCACGATGAAGAAGGGAATATCCAATATGATCTACTACAGGTAGTAGGTCTAGTTGAGCACCAAATTTTGATTTTTTATTGTACTTCCAAAATTTCAAGATATTGCCAACATTCTTTTAAAACAGAAAAGTTTGCATTTACGCAAATAATTCTTTTTAGTAGATTTCCAACCTTTTCAAAGTTTTAGAAAGATGCTTTGAAAAAGATCATCATTTGTGTCTTTAATATCACCAAAGTATTTTGTTTTGTAATGTATATTTTAAAAAGAATTTGGCATACTTGTGTAATCGAAATTTTTGTCATTTAACATTTCGATTAAAACCCGTTAAATTTTGATTCATTGTAAAATGTGTTTATCCCAATTTTTTCCATTACTTCAAGTCGATAAGAATTATTAGCGTTATAGATGAAGTTGAATCAAATATAATATTCACAGGAGAATACTTTCTATTAGTGTTACTAGATCATGCTTACGGAAAATGTAATATTTGGCCATCAATCAATATTTTAAATTAAAAATGATGGTAGAATATCGAATATGATTCCTAGGACCAATGAATCATAGACGTATCATTTGAACGCCGAGTTGTTGAATCAAGCCTGAGTGAAATTGAAATTTCCCATCATCAAGTTTAAGGGGAGGTACGTTTGGCCGAATAGGCATTTAGCATAAAGACGATAAGCTTAATAGGCCGTTCAAATGAGTAGTGCTTTTAAAGTAGTTATTAGCACAAAGCTTATAATATTTTAATCAAAATTACTAGGACACTTTCATGTTTCACTTGGTATTGGGGGTTAAGTCAGTCGAATTGTCATAAAGTATGAAATTAAAAATACTAATGCGTTTCTGTACGACGTATTAATCCATGACTTTATGCTTTGGAAGAATTCTCAAAAAGCTTCGAAAGAGGTTCTTTCAAAATTTCTAGAAGCAGTTGATAATATACATTCATCAAAGATGCTTCAATACATACATAAGAAAAAAGGAAGTATACTTTACCCAAGGTCTATACGACCATTTTTAAAGGTTTGGTTTGCAAATAAAGACTGTACTAAGAAGTATGATAAATTTGGATTCGCGTTTTAGTGTTAAATACCTATTTTATAGATTTTGTAAAAACTTAAAGAGCTAATGTGCTTCACACTAGGAAGGTTTGGTAAAAAAACGAATTTTTAAGACAAAGAGAATAATTAGGATGCATATTTTGAAACGTAGTGTTCGACAATAGAAAACAAACATCTAATAATACACCACAAGATATAAAAAATCCTATTAAATGAGAATGCAGAGATTTTCAAAAAGAATACTAAACATTTAAACCTTTAGTTTTACAATAATGAACTTACACCATACTAATAACAACTTAGATACTATTACGAATTACGTGGAACATGACATGAAGTTAATTTTAAGCTTAACCTAAATTGAAAAAAGGGTGATACGTAATTTTCTCTATAAAATTTAGCTCAAAATAGTTGAAAAAAGTGACTTTTTGACGAAAAAATTGGCTTTAGTTGAAATGGCTTCAAAGAAGAGACTTTAAAGTGACTGGCTTACAAAAAGAGACTCGCTACCAGCCTTGGGTATAAACCAGGTTGCTTTGAACAACCCCTTTAAGTAAGCACTAGTTCTTTAAGCAAGCCAATATCTGTGTGGTGCTAGTGCTGAGTAAACAAATTTAGGCTTTACCCTAATCAAACCCCGCGCGGTAGAGAAATATTTTAAAAATTAATACTATTAATAACCGTTTATCATTGGGCCTAATAAACTGTTGCTAAATTATCGTGCGATCACAGAAAACTGGATAAAATTATACGCACGTAACACCAGAATAATAAGTGAAATGTGAATGTCGTATTCAAAACGAGTGTGTTTCGTGCTTAAATCGGTATTTTTGTACGAGCTGTTAAATCAGCACCTTCTTCAGTACCGAAATTTTGGCTTCACTCCAGTTGTTCGTGGATTACAGCCGTTTCAGTGCTGTGGCTATGACAATAACCAGGTGTTTACGTAAATTCATACCATACTACCCATGTTTGCTTGGTCAACACGTAAGTACCAGCACTATCATTGCTGGGAAAATGCCTTTTTGTGTTCCAAGCTGCATTTTTGAATCAGGAATAATGGACAAAATTTATGCAAATAACTAAAAAAACTCAAACAAAGCATCAAAACATTCACAATGGGATTTTGTGGACTTTATGAGAAACAAGAAGATTAAGAAAGATTCAAAAACGATTTAGATAAACAAGTAGAGCGCCATCCTTTTGCTTAAATTCCTAACGATTTTCTAACGTGACATTTCCAACTGTAACAAAAGCTTTCTCAGCAAAGTTTAAGATTGAATTCAAATGCAATTTGTAAATCTTCAGATCAAGTAATAGGACTTTATTATTATTGTTATTTTTTTTTTTTTGAAGATAACTTCATCGAGGGCTATTAACGTTTTAGTGCCTTGAATAAAGAACTCTAGCGGGAGCTTGAAAACAAGAGACTAGAGAGGAAAAGCAACCGAATATGAACCAAACAGGACACAGAAAAACAAAAAATAACCTAAAAGGAACCAGAAGATAAGAGTTTTATTTTTCATCAGGCCAGACATTTCTCTTCTTTTGTAATTTATCGTGACTTTAGCCAAAAATTCAGAGAATATTCCGAAGATTTCTCCAGGAGTTCATTATGTAATTATTTCCCGTGAAATTCTTCCATGAATTCTGTTCCCAATATCTTAAGAATAACCTGGATTTTTCCAAGGACAACCATAGAAATTACATAAGGGGAATTTCTCCAAAGATTCTTTATATATATTTAGATAGATATTTTTAAAGGAAAACCTATCCATCCAGGGTATTATCCGGTGATTCTTCTATCGATTCCCATAGTAGCCCTTCACTAATTTATTTGCAAAAAAATTGAATTAAGGCACCAATAAGCAGGATTTTTGAATGTTATTGACGAATAAGCCCTGTAAACACAAAAAATATACTAAGGGACTTAAACCGTTTTTTAACGTTTAAATATAGTTTGACTTCTGATTTTCATTATCAAAACAACATTAAACATATCTAGTCTATTCTATCAAACTGTTTTTCTTGGAAAAGGGCCCCCACAAGACAATGGTCCCCGAGTCCATACCTTTGTTGATCCGGTCCTGCCAACGAGTGCACTATTGGGTAAAGAAAGCAAACCAACAAAGAAGCATTTCGAATATTTGGTGCCTACGTCGGCTATGATGATGAGGAATCCCTGGAAAATTTATCGACATCCTTGTAGAGCTCCTAATAGATTTCCTACTGAAACGATTCCTGAAACAAATCGTGGATAAATTCGTGAAGGAATCCATATAAAAAGTATTTAAAGATGAAATAGAAAAAAATGAGGAATTCTAGTAGGGGTTTCTGGAAAAATCTTTTAACAATCTATTTCAATAACTGTAGAATGAACCTTTTAAATTTTACTTGTAAGAATTGCATAAACCACTGGATGCTCTGCTAGAGTAATTACTGAAAAATCGATAGAAAAGTCTTTGGTTGATATCTTGAGATAGCATCGGAAAAATAAATCTGAGTTATTTCTGGGAAAATTACTAGAAGTAGTTGTGCTGGATTTAATGGAGCTAATTCTAAATTTCCTCTAATTGTCCCTTCAAAATGTCTGGAGCAATTTCTGCATGAATTCCTAGAAGAGTTTGTCGAAATCGATACAGGAATTTCAAGGAATTCCAGAAGAAATTACAAGAAGAATGATACCTCGTGACTTTTCCTCGTGGAATTTGAAAAGAAATTCCCTGAGAATAATCGCGTAAGATTCTCTGAGGTTTCTCTGAAGTCTCTAACATCAGGAATAAATGCAAGGAGAAAGTGAAAAATAGTTACCGCAGATACTTTTTTGTATTAAAAAAACAGACTTCAGAAACCTTCCAACAATCAACAGAAAACTTTTGTCAATCATTCAAAACTGTTCACCGAAACAATCAGATCTGACCCCCTAGGTCTGCTCTCCCTATTTACGGCCATGTGTCGAAGGGACATGCTATATTTAGGTATTCATTTTCTGCTGATAATGAGAATTATAAGTCCCAGCGCTACGCTTCTTGAATGAACCTGATCTCCTTACGCGCCGCCAACGGTTCAGGTCCATTTCATACGCTCTATGACGACTGTAGAAGAGGCTCTCGCTTGTGGAATACGCAAACCGGTGGAAATGAGGTTACCTCCGATAATGCTTGCAACAGATGCGGCCATCGGTCCGGTTTGGCTCGGAAAGTTGTCGCCACCGTGGGGAAGCGTTGGCGCCTAGACGAGGCTGTAATCTATCTCGGTTGGGTGATTATTATGAAATTTATGAACCAATTGATCGTTTGCTTTTTGTTTGCCGTGTTTACTTCGGAATCAATAGTCGATAATAACGAAAAAGCAATTAATTGCAAAGTTCACAACATTTTATACTGGGATGATAACCGAGAGCCGAGAAGTTGCGGTGCATATTGTGTCGTCGAAGTTTTATGGGTCAAGCAGCAATGATAGCAGATTTGTTAAGTAACTTTAACGAAAATTAATTGTCCTGGAAATGGCAAATATATTTGACCTTAATAATCTCTACTTGTGAAAACAGTTTTGAGATCAAAATTGGTGCTTTGAATCGAAGAAGCGCGGAATTGTTTGATGTTGTACATACATTGTTTTAAATTTGACATAGGAGAAGGAAACTGTACAATTGGTAGATGCTTCCCAGTTAAACTGTGCAAAGAATCAGTTTCATGGGTTAAATGTGAACTTTGAAAACATCAAGTACGTTACGTTACACTAAATTTGTGAATAACTCCTGCTGGATATTCTGGACTTCCGAGCCTATTGCTCAGTATTGTGCTAGAAGGTGTCCAGTGTAGCCGATGAAAATTTCTAACAGATCCAATGAAGTAGATGAAAAACCGAATTTGAAACTATACCATTTAATTCCACTAGAGTTTGTATCCTTTGACACACACTAAGCTCGTACGGTGAATTTCACCGTAATCTCAACAGCTGAACAGTTCGGTGAAATAAAACACCGTAATTCCGTCGAAATTTTACGGATTCCGGTGATTTTTTACGGAATACTGTAAAAATTTACCGTACTCCGTTTATTTATTTTACCGAACTGTTCAGCTGTTGAGATTACGGTGAAATTTACGGATTACGGTAAAATAATTTAAGTGTGCAGATACGCGTATTTCGACCTCAACTGTAAGGCCGACTTCTGTGTCGTGTACTAGACAAAGTCGAGTTTAGTACACAACACTGAAGACGGCCTTACAGTTAAGCTCGAAATACGCGTATCTGTCAAAGGATACATACTCTAGTGGAATTGAATGCTATAGTACTACATTCAGTTTTTCATATACTTATTGCTATTCCACTAAACAAGCTCGAAGTTTTATTATCAGATCCAATCAATTTGTTTGCCTCACGGATGATATGGATAACTCTAACCAAGTATTTGAAACGGTAGCATACTTAGACTATTACCACATACACCACAGCTCAGAAGAAGGCTACAAGTGCTAGTCGAAATACGCGTATTTGACGAAATTAAGCAATTTGGGCGAAATTGAAAGATACAAGGTACTCCAATCTACTGTTTTGATTCTTTAGAACGATTTCCTATAAAATCATCGCCCACTTCACATAATCCTCATCTAGTGGACATGTTGCACGAAATACGATTACCTATGTGCAACGAGGCCTTAAGAAGGCTTAAGTATGAAACGTTAAACACGAAGAAAAACGATATGCGCACCTCTGGTTGTTAGATATGGAATACAGGAAATTTGAAATGATCGTTTGAAGCTTTTTTAACCGCGGGCCAAATAGCAGCAATAATTTAGTGCGGTGGACTAAGTTTTTTTGATACACAGACATTTGCGTGAAATCTAACAAAGTCGATAAATGCAACAGTTTATTTGTTTTAGGAAATCGCAAAAATCGCTTCCTAAATAACATTTCAATAACCTTGGCATTTTTTTAAACAATGCCCTACTTGTTTAATCTATTCACCATACGGTGTCAAAATCTCGATTGTTATTGAACTTTCATGCACGGCGAATATTTTTTTCGTAAACTATCTGAATTTGGCCAAATATTTTGAAATTGTAAGATGACTGATGTTTTTTTTTACTGAAAAAAAAAAATATTTATCTCACAGAACATTTTTAAATTTTCTATAAAAATCTAGACCAAATTAAGATTTATTTTTTTCGAGGCACTTATTGAAGTATCGCTGGTAGCTTTCCTGTATCAGAAGGCCGGCTCCAAAAGCACGTTCCCCACCAGTTGGGAGAATTGTGCCAGCCAGCTTTCCTGTAAGTATTCCATAAGAAATCACTGGAGAAATTACTAGAATTGCTGAAGCATTCCTTGGGATCTGAGAAAAATATAATTAAGAACTTGTAGAATAGTCGCGTAATTGTCTCGGAAGGTTTCTCTCAAGCATAATTATTGATTAAATAATAAAATTAATAGAGATTTGCATTAAAATAGCCAACTTCAGAAAATATACTATTATTGTTCTTCTTCTTTCTGGCATTACGTCCCCACTGGGACAGAGCCTGCTTCTCAGCTTAGTGTTCTTATGAGCACTTCCACAGTTATTAACTGAGAGCTTACTGTGCCAATGACCATTTTTGCATGCGTATATCGTGTGGCAGGTACGAAGATACTCTATGCCCTGGGAAGTCGAGAAAATTTCCAACTCGAAAAGATCCTCGACCGGTGGGATTCGAACCCACGACCCTCAGCTTGGTCTTGCTGAATAGCTGCGCGTTTACCGCTAGGGCTATTTGGGCCCCTATTATTGTACCTTTTGTATTTTTTGCTATCTTCTTACATAGCAAATTTATTATTATTGTATGAAAGACATAAACAGGAAAAAATGTAATGTTTTCAACTAAGTCTCATAAGCTCATGAACGACACTCAACTGAAACTGGCAATCTGAATCATGCATCCTTGTCTAAACATGTTATACGCTGAATAAATAGCAATCGTTAAACGGACTAAACATAATAAATCTTTGAGCTGTTTAGTAGAATACCTATAAGTAGATGAACTAAACATGTTAATTAGCGTTTTGATAGCGGCGCAGCCGAATTTTTTTTGATTGAATAACAAAACAAAAACGACATCTTCTACCATGTACTACTGCTTCAAAATAATTTCCCTGAGTGTAGTCGAAATTTCCTGAGAATTCCAGGTTTTTTCCAGGTTAAATGAAATTCCCTGATAATTCCAGTTTTTTCCAGGTAGTAGACACCCTGCTCTAGCATTGTTTGAAAACCCTGCACAATATTCTGTGCGAATTATGTTCCGGAGTCGTGCTCAACATTCTCCAAGAACTTTGCCCTAGAATATCTTCAGAATCTATTCCTTTTCTTATTATGAATCTCAAATCAATGATCTCATGTGAGGTCTATGTACCACAAAATTTTGCCATTACAAGGCTGGTAGCGACAAGTTTAGCCAAAAATAGTTATTTTAGCCAAAACTAATTATTTTAGATTTGAGAAAAAAATGATCAATGATGACAAAAAAAAAGTGACTAGGACGTCAAAATAGAATCAGTTTAATTTCAGTTCAATTACACTGTGTTGGAAAAGAACATCTGGTGATTTACTACAGATATTGTTTCCAAAAAAACTCGATTAATCTTAATTTTGGGGGAAACATCGTTCAATAGTATAAGAACCTACGAAAAATAATAACGGATAATTTAAGGAGGTTTTTTTGAGCTTTTGTTTGGCCATACGCCACTGTGAATTCTTTAGATACTCGTTTAAAAAGTACTTGTTTTAATCAATTGAGATGAAATGAGATAAAGTTTTCTATAACTTCCCTTCAGTAGATTCCATAAAAAATCTTATATTCAAAAATAAGAATGATACACGGTTAAACCCTTGGGATCATTAACTCATTTGAATTTGCAAGAAAATGTATGACAAAACCTATCTTCGAACTATGATAAAATATTTAGAAACATGGCTCTTAGCTTTACCTGACTGAGCTCATATTTTGCATTTTTTATTTATTATTTTTATATTTGCTACGAATATTTTGCACTTCCAAAAATCGATCGTTATTTTTTTTCCTATACAATACATTGGCGCCTATTTTAATACAGCCAATTTTAATTATTCTGTTTCAAAAATATGAAGTTGAAGATAAAATTTGTTTGAAGAAAACATGTGTGATTTTATGAGCGCAAAATTTTATGATTTTTTTAAATCAAGAAATTCTACAAAGCTTTTCTTTATTGATATGTATTTGTACACCCAAGGACTTATAACTTATAATCATGTAAAAATAAGGTTTTTAAACGATAAAATATTCTTACTCACTCAGTTCGGTAAAACTTACTAGGTTTTTGGATTACCGAATAAGTCAGTAAACTAAGAAAAAATGTTGAAAGGGCTATCTTCCAGTATCATTCATCAACAGCAAATAAAATTTGATGGTATTTGCCATTCAAATACGAGCGGCGATAATTTTCATTTTACTGACTGTTTAGGTAGTCTAAAAACACAGTAAAGGTTACCCTATTATTTAACCTTAGTGTGCATTCCTTAATAGACGGTTGAAACCCTTTCCGGACGAAGCAGCACAATTGTGCTGGACCTAAATATTTGAAACGACATCCACCACGAGAAATCCGAATTGCTATTGAAGAAGAATTTTTCAACAATGAACTTACACTATGCTAACCTGAAAGATTAACTTTTTTCAACATTTCTTGAACAAAAACTTTGATACTGCTATGAAATTGTTATGGGAATGATCTAATTAAAAACTTTTTAGTGCAAGTTAATCAGGAAAAAATGGCCGTAATTTATGTCGGAATTTTTGGCCTTTATTAACAATGACTTTTTGTCGAAAAAAGTGCTTTTGTGAAAATGTTTCTCAAAATAAGAGACCTTTAGTGACTATCTAGCAGCCTTGCTATTATTCATACTCCTAACAGCAGCTTGTAGCTGCGAAATAACATAAAAATTTAAAAAAAAATGTTAAACATAAATTACTTATGAACAAGAGTTTATGTCGACACTTACAGTGACGAACCATTCATGGTTTGTTGAATAATCATATTTACGTAACATTCCCACCGTTGTAACAATAAGAATTCGTAGTCATACATATTCAACAGATTTGAAATAAAAGCATGAGACGAGCTTACCATTAGATCATGCATCCTTGACTGATGCAAATTTTGATTTTTTTGCTCCCCTATGCTTAAAAGGTGACAATTACGATGAAAATCGTCATCCCAAAATTTGAAGTGATTTGGATGAAATTTGACTGTGCACACGCCATTCGAAGTTTATACTAAGATTACTATGGAAATGGCCAACCTTTTGTGTTCAGCCCCCTATCTCTTCGTCATAATATTTTTGGGAAAGTGAACAAACTCTCTCATGTGAAATCTTCCCAGCTACAATTTTGCCGAAGACCACATTATGATTGGACGTAAGGATAATTTGTTATTATTGATAACAAAGTCTAAATCATGCTGAGATGATCATTCAATTACTATCAGAGCAACACTGCTTTTTATGCTGTAGAACATAGTAGCCTGGCAATTCTTCCCACCAGGAGCAGCACTGTTGCCTGCCGAACAGTTGGTGAAGCATGCAACAGGTAAACCCACTTAATGATGATGAATAACAATTTATCCTGACGTCCATGACATGAGAGCAAGTTGTTCACATTTCCATAAAATATTATGACGAATAGATAGAGGGCTGAACACAGAAGGTTGACGTTTTCCATAGTAATCTCAATATAAACTTCAAATCGGTCGAGCAGAGATGTCCCTTGGTGGAACAACCATCTTGAAAAGCTTAGGAAAACTGCACGGAGGGAGTTCAACCGTACCAAACGCTCTACTGATTGGAGCCAATACCCAAAGGCTCTGACAGACTACAACAAGGAAATAAGGCTAGCTAAGCGGAAATCATGGGTTCTCATGTGTGAAAGCATTGAGAAGACTCCCGTAGCTGTCAGACTTCATAAAACTCTATCGAAAGACCATTCTTATGGTCTGGGAACTCTCCGAAAGACTGACGGTTCGCTCACTGTGGATTCCACAGAAACACTGAGTGAAATGCTGAGGACTCACTTCCCTGATTCTATCCCTGAAGCGATCGTGAACGCTAATGGCAACAGACATGGCGTCTCTGGTCAACAAGAGCTCCTGTCATGGGACTCAAGTACCAAAAGAGACGCATTGAAGGTTGCCAAAGAAGCCTTTACGCGAGCAAGGGTGGAAAGGGCAGTGAGATCCTTTGAGCCATTTAATTCTGCTGGCATGGATGGAATTTTCCCAGCGCTTATCCAGAAAGAGGAGCAAACGCTTATTCCTCCCATGATAGAGATTTTTAAGGCCAGTTTAGTCTTAGGACATATTCCAGATGACTGGCGTCAAGTTCGAGTTGTCTTTATTCCGAAGCCGGGAAAAAAGACAAAACCAATCCCAAAGCATACAGACCGAAAAGTTTGTCGTCAGTGATGCTTAAAATAATGGAAAAGGTCTTAGGAGAGTTCATAAATTCAAAATTTATGGAAGCAATGCCTCTTTCCAAATACCAATTCGCTTACCAAAGTGGAAAATCTATGATCTCAGCACTACACATGCTAGTCAACAAGATCGAGAAAACTTTTCATGCAAAGGAAATCGCCATCGTGGCATTCCTTGACATTGAGGGTGCATTCGATAACGCTTCCTATTCGTCTATAGTGTCAGCAATGCATAGGAGAAAATTTGACCCATGCATTGCTACCTGGGTACATTCTATGCTAGCAAATCGCCGAATCTCATCCGAGTTGAGCGGATCGTGCGCCACTGTCATGGCCACAAAGGGGTGTCCTCAAGGAGGGGTACTTTCACCTTTGCACGCGGCAAATTTGAAAGCGTTGTCCTTGCAAGAATGCAATCAGCTCTCGATTACACGCTCTCCTGGTGTCTGAAAGAGAAACTGGGGATAAATCCTTCAAAAACTACGATTGTTCCTCTCACAAAGCGCAGAAAGGTACATGCAACCTCTTTTCCTTAATCAAACACAATTGGTTTACTCAAATGAACCCACGTAACCAATAGCCCGCTAATTCGCCTTTTTGGCCTATTAAGGCTATTATACGGCTAATATAGGGCATGTCAGCTGTATAATAGTACTATATTGGCACGGAGGACGAATTAGAGTGCTAATTGGTTACTTGGAAAGTCAAATACCTTGGCATTACGCTTGATGCTAAACTCAATTGGAACACACATCTTCTAAACATGGTAAATAAAGGTCTCAATTCTCTGTGGGTCTGCTCAAAGACCTGTGGAAAGAAGTGGCCTTAAACCAAAAATGATCATGTGGATATATAAAGCCATCGTTCGGCCTAGAATATCCTACGCTTCCCTTGTTTGGTAGCCAAAAACAAGCGAGGTTACAACAAGTGCAGTTCGCAGCGCCCCTTCATTCGCTCTAGATGCAAAGCTTAATCTGCCCGGCTAGATCAATTCATAAAGCTGGATGCTGAGAAAAGCGCTCTGAGGCTAAAACGATCAATAAACCTTCTGCCAGTTGATTTAACCGGTCACCTAAGCATACTAAACGAATTTTCTATAAATCCAATTATAGAAAAATGCAGTGACTGGATGGAAATGGTTGTGAATTATGACATACCATATACGGTGTTCATTCCTTCTCGCCAAGAGTGGCAAGAAGGTGGATCGAGTATTCCTCCAGGCTCAATCAAATTCTACACTGATGGATCGAGAATGAACAATCGTTCTGAATCTGGAGTGCACGGACCAAGAACTAAAATCTCTGTCCCTCTCGGACAGTGGCCTACAGTTTTTCAGGCTGAAGTGTATGCTATCATTGAATGTTCGCTGCTCAGCGTAAAGAGGAATTACAGAAATGCCACAATCTGTATTTTCTCCGACAGCCAAGCAGCTCTTCATGCTCTGAAAGATTACACTTTTAGCTCAAAATTAGTGTGGGAATGTGTTCTTGCTCTAAAAACCCTAGCCATCCGCAATCGAGTTAAACTATATTGGATGCCGGGGCATACGGGTCTAGAGGGTAATGAAATTGCCGATGAGCTAACCAGGAATGGTTCGGCCAATACATTCATTGGTCCTGAGCCATTCTTTGGCATATCAAACTGCTCACTAAATATTGAACTGAACAGCTGGTTGTCCAGTCAAATTATATCCAATTGGAAAACAGTTTCCAATGCGATTCAGTTCAAAAGATTCGTCACAATTAATTCGAAACAAACACAAAAACTCATTGGTCTCAACAAAAGGGACCTCAGCACCTACACCGGTCTAATAACTGGACACTGCTCCAGCAGATACCATTTACAAAAGATCGGAGCCATCCAAAACCCAAATTGCCGTTTCTGTAGTGAAACGTGCGAAACCTCTTAACACCTTCTCTGCTCCTGCAGTGCACATAAACTACGAAGGTCCAAAATATTTGACAAGCCCTTTTTGAAGCTGGCCGATATTTGGACCGCATCCCCCAGGGAAGTGGTCGGTTTTATCAGGCTGATCGTACCAGATTGGAGAATTCACAATGCTGCAACTTGGGACTTCTGCCCATCAATGGCAGATGGCTAAAAGTTCAGTCACCGCGCAAAGTATTCCGGTGCGTTCTCGCCACTGAGGGTCTTTGTAAAAGCAAAAGGGTATATCACAGTAGTTCTAAAAAATGGACGCAGTGATCTCACACCCGACAGAAGAAGGAAGGATAAATTTCAAATAGCGTGTGCGCAGTCAAATTTCTTCCAAATCTATTCAACTTTGGGAGTTAGCATCTACCTACTATAATACAAATCGTTTAAGCATAGAGGAGCCTAAACTACAAAATTTCACAGTTAAAAATAATGAAGATTACACGTCATGTAAACTTCATTTGTGCGATGTAAACATGACGTCATGTAAATTTAAGTCTGAAATCATGTAAAAATGTGTTATATGTCATGTAATCACACAGAATCCTGCTGGGTTACATGACATATAATTGAAGTTTACATGACATATCATGTAAATATCCATGATGTTCCACGCTCCAATTATGTGCATTATATGTCTCAGAAATTTACACGGTTCGTTCGAAAAAATTTCATGGTAGAATAAATTGCTACAAACAGACCGTCCGGCTTTGGCACCGTTTTGTTATTGGTAACATGAATTATTTGTGCCAAATGCCAAATTCGAACTGAATTTTTATTAAAGTAGTTCGCAATTCTGTAAAAAATAAATTTCAATATTTGAATTAGGAGATAGAACTTACGCTATGTGTATGATAAAAAGGAAGTATAATGTTGACCTCATTATGATTATTTACGTTTTGCGATGTAATAGGTTTGAATTGAAAATTTTGTACCATTTTGAACAGAGCATGTAACATACACGAATAGTTAGGTTCATTAAAATATTGTAAAATGATTAGGATGCATATTTGTTAAACCGTTAAACCGTTTTGTTTGACTATAGAAGAATATCTCATTATCCACAACGAGATATGTAGAATCATTCATTTTAAAGAGAATATCACGAGATAAATATTCATATCTTTAATATCCTATTTGAACATTTATCTCGTACTGCACGACAATGAACATACATCTTATCAACAAACACTTTGTTAGAAACAATCATACGTTGCGGGAAACTCTGTGACAGATTAACCCTTTCTTTCCCACAACTTTGTTCGACAATTTAACTGTCAAAATGACGTTTCTAAACATAGTGTTTTAAAAATTTGGATTAAGAATCAGTAGTTGATTGATTGTTTTTTTTTTTTCAATTGGTTAGGTTAGGACTCTAAGCTCACATAATTTAATGTTTGATGAGACAAATGAGCGTATACATTTATTCCAATCATTATTAAGCTAATCGTATCAATTCGATTTATCTATACCGTCAAAAATCGGTGGATCACCTGTGCTATCATGTGAAAGAGAGGGTAAACTTGCTTTTTTACAAGAAAACGTTGAACCAATATTTTGATACTGTCATGAAGTTGTTCTGGGTATGACCATTTGAATTATCTTTAAGAAAAGAATAATAGATAATTAGTTGAAAATAGTGGCTGATTGATAGAAAAAGTGATCTTAGTAGAAATTCCTTAAAAAATAGTTTTCAGAGATGGGCTTAAAAAAGCGACCAAGTCGGTAAGAGGTTACTCGCTACTAGCTTTGAAAACTACTGAAATTACATGAAATGAATCACCATAACGCACAGTCAACATTGAATCACGATGTTTTTGTATGTCAACTAATTTGACCGTGTCAACTCTATTCATATAGCGTACAGTAATAGCTCGTACCCATAGCGTACAAACATAAGGGGCCCAGATAGCCGTTGCAGTAAACGCGTAGCTACTCAGCGAGACTAAGCTAAGGGTCGTGGGTCCGACACCCGCCGGTCGAGGAATCTTTTCGCAATGGTAGTGCTCGTAAAAACACTTAGCTGAGAAGCATATTCATATAGCTGTCCCAGTTGAGACGTAATGACAGAAATAAAAATTCTTAATCAGCAGGGCTATGCACAGCACTTTTTTTTTGGTTCGGTGACTTTTTACGGTGAACAAGATAATTTGTTTTCATAAGTTCCAAAGGATAAATAAGAATTCCACAGAATCTTACGGATTCTTACAGATTCCGGGACATAATTATTAAAGAATCCAGGGAAGGGCTTTTACATAATATCTAAAAGGGTTTCCAGGCAGAATTATGAGATAGATTTTCAGAATATCCTGGGAAGCATTCTTACATGGTCCTTCACAAGATTTTAAATGGAAACACGGCGGTTCTGATATAATCCTGGGTCTAATCCTATAGAACTCATTCTTTTTTTCATAGAATTTGAAGAAATTTTATACAGAATCGTAAGCAGAAGAACATGAATGAAGCACAATAATACTAAGTATTGTTCAAAGTATAAGAAATTCACAATCTTTTTTGAAATTTCTACTAAAGAATATGTTTCATTGATTGCTGATCGATAGGTTTCACGATTTCGTTCTAGGTAGTTGACTTTGGTAGTGAAGTTAAAAATATAAAATATATTACAAACGATTGAAAAGGGTTTAAATTTACCTGTCTAGTCCACCGGTTTTGGGCTCGATCTAGCCCATCTACGGGACGATGTCCGACCTGTTATTCCGATTACTAAGTCAACTATTCGACAGTTGTCGAGCTCGCACACGTTATAAGTATTCATTGTTGAATGACTAGTTCAATGTAAAGGAGAAATTAAAAAAAGGACTTTTTTTCAGAAAGACCGCTGGAAATTAGCAAAATGCGGGACTGTCCTGCAAAAGGCGTTTGGTCATTAGAGGTAAAGCGTAACTTTTCCAATAAATGCATCAAATTGTGACCTGTATGACTTATATTTTTTCAAACAACTTACATTAGAACATGATATATCACAAAAAAACATCTACCAAATAAATCATAACGTACAGTCAATATTGTACTACGATTTTTGTATGTCTTCCAACTTGACCTTGTCAACTCTAATAATATCGCGTAGCTACAATCATATTATTCTAAAGACAATAACATATCGCGCAAATAATGTTCTGTGGTTGCAAAACCTCATCGGTATATGTAATATTACGTTGCATCGACCGCCAATCGAATATCAATTTCTAATAATTATTGCATCACTTAGTAGTCCTCCGCCATTCCCCATCCCTGACTGCACGTACCTTGATTCTTGAAGAACAAATCCAACGCCACGGCGTTCCGGTACACCTCGTCCTTGGTGTAGAAGGTATTGAATGACATGGTTTCCACTTCCAGCACACTGTAGTCACTGTCCAGCCGCTGCAGCAAATCGGCCAACTGCCGCACGTTGGCCTTCAGTAGGCAGTACACTCTCCAATTGGCTTCGATCAGCCGGCTTTCACTACAGTCTTCTTCACCGGTCTCGTTGGAACCACCACCACCACTAGTGCCGGGCCCACGGCCAATCGTTTTGGCCAAATGTTCCCGAATGAAGTCCCTCAAGCTACTGTCACTGGTTTCCGCCGCGATCTGGTAGAATACATACTTGGGGACGCGATCGATGTTGGTCAAGATGTGTTCCGCCTTGAAGAGCTGACGATTGGAGAGCAACCGGTAGACATACGCGTTAACCTGCGTGCGAAATCGAAGAAGTGCAAACTTTGAATGAGCGCTGCCTGAATTGAAACACGATCGCTAGGTGCAGGGGAGCTATAGTAGGTATACTAGTCGTAGTCAAAGCAGGAAGCGTGATCGTTTGATTGAATCTCCTTGCGGTGTGCATCGTTTCGCTCGCTACAACGTGCACAGTGATCCCCGAGACCTGAGTTCGGGATCTAAATTGTTTTGTGTCCGAAGAGATGGTTTTAGAGTAGGCCTGCTCTACGTTTTTGAATCGCGGGTCAAATTGCAGAAACAACAATTTCCAAATCAAATAAAAGTTATAAGTTTTGAAGAAATTTTAAAAATATGTTTGCTTCTGTGATAATGTTACCGAAGATTCTGTAAAAATTTTGTCCAGACATTTTTTTAGGTTGATGTCAGAATCTCATTTAGTATTGTTTGAAAATCCTGTCCAAAGTTTTCTAAGATTTAGGTCCCGAAATTTCGATCACGAATCCGGGCCTCAGGAAGCACTGTTCAACGGATTACGAGAGACAGAGAGAGAGCGAGTGCAAGACGGCAGATTCGAAGGAAGCTCCGGCCGAGTCGATTCAACAATGATCGGTCACCGGTTGCTGATAAGGACCACGTCGTGGTCGTCACAATGGCCAATATGTACGAGGAGAGTGAAATTTCGCATTTACGGCTAATTAATTAGCTGATAATTCGCTCAAATTTATTGAGGTAATTTGTTATACCAATCGTCCAAATGGGAGTTCATTGTGCGCGCGTGAAATCGATACCGAAACATCTTCCAATTGGCATGGTCCTAGGCGGATTTGGAACACAAGCGCTAATTTTGTCCTGCCAGCCGCCGCCTTGGAACCTATTCATAGCACATCCAACTGACCCAATCAAAGTGAACCTCCTTATCGCTTGTGTGCGCTAAAGTAGTTGGTGAGCTACTGGCACGTTTTCGTTACATCTGGTATATGGCTGTTTGCAGTTTGCGCCCATACACGCACCGATAAGCACTATTTCAAATATTAAACAACGGAATAATGTGGCGGCGACGACCGATTAATCTCTGATCATCTACCTACGCTACCCAAGCATTGCTGACGACTCGACACGTCAAGCTCTGAGTGCATCAACTTTCGTCCAGAGTCCGAGATTCTCAACCTTCAGGTGATACGTAAGCATTTCGCAATAGCTGTATATCAGTAAGTTACAAGCATTAATTTGAAGGATCGTGGATTGATAGTTCGTGTCAACAACAAATCACAAACAAAATTCCGCAGATAAGACACCACAGTAGAATAATTGAAACATAAAATGTTTATTATACTTTACAATAATTATTTCACAGACAAACGGACGTTACATGTAGAAAACAAATCAAAAGTGAAACTACGTCAAATCTATACAAATCTGACACATTTGATATTAGCCGATGGGTCCATCTACTTTTAGTGGAGTTATCCCATTCCTGCTGCCAACCTCTGAGCGTTGCCTCTTCACACGCGTTGCGGACTCTTCTGGTACCTCTCTGGTTGAAGTATTGAACAGGGTGTCTACTACCTGAAAAAAACCTAGAAAACCTGGAATTATCAGGGAATTTTATTCAACCTGGAATTCTCAGGGAATTTCGATTACAATCAGGGAAATTATTTTGAAGCAGTAATTCATGATAGAATGTTCATGACAAAGGATTTTTGCGTCAAAATCTATTAGTAAGTAATCCATTATTTGTAAGAAAATTCTAGTCAATCGAAAAAAAAATTCGGCTTCGCCGCTATCAAAACATTTTTTGAGCTGTTCAAGGAGGATCCATTCGAGTATAAAATTTTTTCGACTTACCAAAACATGATTCACATTTTTAATATCTCTATGTTCAATCAGTAAAAGATTAATATATCTAGGGCCGATAGCAGGTTTCTTTTTAGAGAATTGGTCTCTATTTTCATGCAAGTCTCTAAAAAATATCTATTTTTGATGAAAGGTCTTTAAATCCTCTATTTTCCTTATCTTGCTTACAGATAATTATGCTAAATTTCTTCTCATATTTCTCAAGAATAGCTCCAGGAATTATCCTAGTGGTTTCTTCAGAGATTTCATTTAAAATACTATCAGGAACTATTACAGGGTTCCCTCCATAAATTCTTCAAGAAAATCCTATACCAATTTTTTCAATAATTATTCATAAAGGAATTTCTCCAGAATTTGCCTCAGGAAATTCTCGAGTACTTCAATGTTACTACCTCCAGTAATTTTCCCAAGGATAACTTTGAACAATTTTCCAAAGACTATCCTAGATCTTCCTTCAGAGATTTTTCAACCGAATTCTTCAGATTTCCACGGTTTTTTTTTTCGAAGACCCATAAAGGTTCATTTCAGAGTTTATGGTAAAACTCGTTCAAGGATTTTTTTTTTTTCAAGAAACACGACAATAACGCCATTTTATCTACGGTTATTCCAAAGAACTGCTCCAAAAATTTCTCGAGAAATTATTCGAGTGAATCTGTTAAGAACATTCCAAATAATTCCTTAAATTTTACCTGTGTTTCATTATTGAGCTTCCCTAGTTTTTTTTTCTAGGAATTTCTCCAGCATTTTATACACGGATTATTGGAGCTCTTCCAAACATTTTCAAATTAATTACTCAAAAAATTCTCATGGATTATTCAAAAGTTCATTTAAGGTTTCACACCAGTTAACACCACAGGATTTTCTTTCACGAAATCCTCCGATCATTCCCACACTTTTGGGGATTTCGTCCTATATTTTTTTTTTCAGGAGTTCCTTCACAAAATCCTGCGGGATGTTATCCAGAGATTCAATTGATATTTTTGTTTCAATTGTCTTAGCAATAATATAGAAAATCTTGTAAAACTTCTTCAACAGTGAGTTCTTATAGAAATCCTTACTAATCAAGGATGACTTAAGAACCCTAAGATTCGCTTTAGTAATACGCCATAAGTTTTTTTTTCTACAATTTCTCAGCTTCCTGGGAAATTTCATTCACATTTCCTTGGAGAAATACATAAAAAACTTCTGCAACAATGCTTGCAATTTTTTGAAAACTTTATTGAGAAGTCTCTTAGAAATATTGGATGACTTCCCAAAATAATCTTAGAAGTAATCTCTGGAGTAATTCCTGAAGGTATCCTTAGAGAAATTTCTAGTTAAAATCTTATATAACTTCTGAAGGACAATTTTGTAGAAAATCCTGAAAAATCCTTGGAGACAACTGGAGTAGTTTCTGGTTGAATATTCCAACATGTTTAAACGAGACTCTGTTCTAGAAAATCCGTTGGAAGAATCGTTCCCGGTTTTCTAGAAAAAATATCAGGAATAATACATGAAGTAATTCCTGTTAGAATCCCTGATGTATTGTTAGTGGTTATTCTTGAAAAAAAAAGGTTTTATTTTGAGATATCCAAAACATTTTTTTTGCTTTTGAGAATTTCCTTATTTTTATTATTTTTTTTCTTGGAGAGATTTCATAGGAAATAATCACAAAAAAATAAATCTTTCAAATAGAGCTATATATCCATTCATCAAACCTGAAAAAAAATTGTCGTAAGGCACGAGAAATTTTCAAAAACAAGTCTTAGAAATATTCTCTGATAAATGTCTGGCCGGGGCTACCCCGTTTGGCATAAAGTCATTTGGCATAAAGCCATTTGGCATAAAGTCGTTTGGCATAATGGTCATTTCGCATAATGGTCATTTGGCCTAATGGACGTTTGGCATAAAAGAAAAGAAATTATAAATTTAAATAGTGCTACTTAAAAGATGATCTGGTGATCAAAATGTTAGTAGTCATAACGCCAACGTAGGAAAGAAGGCAAAATTGTCAATGAAAATCTTAGTAGTTACAATACAAACCACTAGTTTAACAACGTAATGAGAAAGAACAGCCTATGACCAAAAGAAGGCAAAATCATATATGTTAGCAATGGTAACGCCAAAAACATAGCAACTCTGTTTTCAATGATTATGCCAAATGGCTATTATGCCAAACGACCGTTATGCCAAATGATTTTATGCCAAACGGCTTTATGCCAAATGACTTTTTGCCAAATGGTGTTCCCCTGTCTGGCCGTATAAAACTCTTTTCTCCTGGTCACTGTTAGGTTTCGTTTTTCGATTACCGTTTGGTCTCTTTCCAGTCTCTTTCTGGATCCTGCTTCGCTACCAGAATAGCTTCATGCACAATATTTATGATTATTGGAAAACTAGTGGTCAAGGCAAACTTTGTCTTGTCATCAACTATGCTATTGGAAAACGTCATGTAGCTCCCCATACAGAGTACCGTAAAACGGGGTAACTTTGATAATGCGGGTAACTTTGATAATGCGGGTAACTTTGATAGTGCGAGACCCACAACATATTAAACGAAATAACGAAGTTTCTGTTAATCAGTTAAGCAAAACGAATGCAAAAGTAAAGAGTATTAGTATGACACTTAATGCCAAACCTATTTTCGTTGGAATCAAGTGCATTTGAGGATTTATATACAAATATTAAAAATTTATGAGATTTTAGCATTTTTGCATCTGTTCTACGATCACTATTTGATGAAGTCTTAATGAGTTCGTCACGTATCCTTGACAGCCTAGTAGAACATGATTTCGGTCTCAAATCTCTTAGCGAAAACCATTTTTACAAACTGGGATCATTTTTGTTATCTAAGTCAGAAATTGATTTATAATTCTTCGAAACGGCATGCATAAATATTCAAGTTCTCTTCGAAAAAACTATCAAAGTTACCCCGTTTTACGGTAATACATTAGTCTTCTCCCGTTTCCCGATTATTTCGAGGACTTTTCTGAACATTTCTGAACAATCCAAAACTAATTACTTGTTTTCCAATAGAAACATTATTGTCTATCAAAAAGTTTTTCTATTGGAACAGTTGAGTGTTGAATTAATTTGATGTGTATACAATCATATTACCTAACTGATTTATCTGATTCAGTTTGTCTTCAGTTTGAGTTTGGTATTGTTAGCACCTTCATATTGAAAAAGCATCAGCATGCATTAAAAAATGTCTTGAAGTGAATTTATACATTACTAGGGGGTGATCCCCCAGTACCGGACAGCACCCAATACCGGACAAAGTCGAAAAATTGAGATATCTTGATCCGATCAAGACGGTGTATTAGAAGAAATGGAAGCTATTATGGAGGGTAATATTTGCATAGAATACCACATCCTTAAAATTTGCATTCCTTTAAAAAAAACGTAGAGATGTTTGAAAATTGTTTAAAAATTGACGTATCGCCGTAAATTTGAGCCTAATTAGTAATTATTTTGAACATGGCGAAATAATTTGCATCACGCAAGCATGATCGAATATTATCATAATTTGAAAGTATGAATGTATTTTGTACCATATTTAAACTGAATATGGTCAAACTACAATTTTGGTCTAGCACCTCCTGTCCTCCAGTTACGGACAGCTTGATTTGTTACATGATATCTTTGTAATTTTCGAACCAATGTCTCAAAATACATTCATTTTTCATTGATTTCATCGATCAGGGTAGGATCAAAGATGCAATAAAAATAAGAAGAGTGAAAATTCAGTACAACACATAAAATGTGTTGTATTTCATCATATATGAAAGAGGTTTTTTGATGGCAAATTTGCAGACTAAATAAATCAAAAATTACTCAATGTTTCAAATGTATTGAATTGGCAATGAAATACTATTCCTTGAGTAGAAACATTCGATGATATACAAATTTACAGAATTCGAGGCATTTCCATATCGTGTTCGCTATTGGGAGCCACCTTCTATGATAGGTCAATTTGGTAATAAAATACATCATTAAAATACAATGTCAAAATTCATATTTATATTTTCAAATTTATTTTTGTACGCTAAAAAAATGATAAAATTTATCATAAATGCGCACCAAAACCGCAAAATATCAATAGTTTTTAAATAATGAACTTAGCGGCTTAGGTGTCCGATACTGGGGGATCTCCCCCTAAATCAAAAGCACTTCAAAATTTGCCATTATTTATAAAATTAAAGTATTTCTTGAACCTGGAATTATTTTGTGAGTCCTGGAAAAATCTGGAAATATCAGGGAATTTCATTTCGGTAAACGAGTAGACACCCTGTTCAACATCTTCCTTGATGATGAGCCCCATGGGCGTCGTCCCGGCTATGATGAACTCGGCATCTTTAGAAACCGTTCGGTATGCACTTGCTACTCTTGAGCACATGATCCTATTCGTACTTTCCATCCGCTTTAGGTTTCTGCTCGTTTGACCAAATTGGTCCTTCATGCCTTAGTATGGATAGAGTCACGCTTGCCAGGAGCTTGTGTGTGCTGGCAGTTACAGCAGATCTGTTAGACATCAGATGCTCCGTTTTACAGGCATATTCTATGTGGCTAGCGAAGCTGATCTAGTCATCGATCATTACCCCATGATGCCTTAGAGTCCAAGCTCAATTGTCCAATCACCTACCGAGATAAGCGCCCGTCGCTCGGACTTGCGGTTAATGACCACAGTCTTGTGCCGGGCCAGTTCTAGTTTCCTAGACTTTACCCATTCCTCGACTATGGAAATAGAGTGCGCTGCTGTCACCTCTACTTCCTCCATCGATTCGCCATTCAACCACTAGGGGTGATGTCGTCGGCGAAGCAAACAATTTTAACACCCGTCGGAAGATGCAGCCTCAATACGTCATTGTACATCGCATTCCATAACATCGGGCCCAGGATTGAACCTTAAGGCCGCACGGGACGTCATTATAATTATCCTATTCATTTGAAGAAGCAGATCTCAAGTACCACTCCATATATGGATGTGAAAAATTTATCACTATATTCTATATATGTGGTGCACAATCGATTAAATTTTCAGCTTCATCGGTTCACTAAAACTCGTGATTTGCTTCGGCAAAGTTTTGATGATAATTGTTAGAGTGAGACAAAAGATAGGGAAAATAACACGGTCTCCCGTGTCCCCTTAAGGTACTCCCGCGGTAATTCGAACGCTTTTCTGGCCCTCCTCTGTGTCATACAGTAGAATCCTACCATCAAAATAACTTTCTAAAAGCTTACACAACTGCATCGGTACCTTGAGGCGGTGAAGTGCGTGGGCTATCGCTTCCCAGCTTGCTCTGTTGAACGCATTCTTCACATCCAGACGACAACCGCGCAGTAACGAATGCCGCTCCTTTTATGCTCGATTGCCACCTCAGCTGTCCGAACGACCGACTGGATAGCGTCCAGAGTAGATTTACCTTTCCTGAATCCAAACTGGTTGTTGGACAGGCCGTCCGCACCTTCCGTATACGGTACTAGCCTGTTGAGGATCAACCTCTCCAATAACTTGCCCGTCGTATCTAGTAGACAGATAGGTCTATACGCCGACGGGTCACCTGATGGTTTTCCCGCCTATACATCCGGGAAGATTCCTTGATCAATGCAGCTTTGCATTGCTTTGCGCGCTTTTAAGGCAACATTCGGTATACCATCGGGTCCCGGTTCCTTGTTTGACGCGAATGATTTCACGACTTCTGCCAGCTCTTCGTTCGTCACTCTCGCCACTTCTTCTCCTTCATCTGCCACATACGGCGCTGGGGGCATGGGCTTGTGGGATGATGCGGGAAGAGTACATCGATTACCGATCGCAGCAACTCGGGCGACTTCTCTTGAGGCGCTATGGCGCCTTTGGTCTTAGCCATTACCACTCTGTAAGCGTCACCCCACGGACTCGAATTGGCACTCTGGCATAGACTGGCATCAAAGCATGCCCGTTTTCGACTCTTGATTTCCTTTTTGAGAGCCAACTTTGCCTCTCTGAATGCTGCACCGCGATCTTCTCTTTGTGCTTCTGTGCGTGCGCATCCCGAAGGCATGTGAAGATTTGCAATTGGTTCGCACCACCGGTACACCGGCGGCCTGTTCTCTCTGGGAGGAGCTTTTCTCGGCATGGAAGTATCACAGGCTCGTGATATCACAGCAACTAGCTCTTCGCCGTTAAAGTCCAGAGTGTTCCGTTCGCACCTCAGGGCTTCAGTGAATACCTACTTCGCCGTCGAAACACGCTGTTTTCCAACCTCGGATTTGAGTAGAGTTACAGCGCCCTACCCTCCGTCCGCGACTGATGATCGCTATGAGTAGAACCGTCATCAACGCGCCAGTTCATGGTACCTAAAAGGTTAGGACTACAAAACGTCACATCGATAATCGATTCTGCACCATTTCTGTGGAAGGTACTCACTGTACCAACATTTGTCAGCTCTACATTTAATGCGGCCAGGGATTCCAACAATAGCTGGCCTCTTTGATTGGTGCAGCGGCTACCCCATTCCACTGCCCATGCATTAAAGTCGCCAGCTATCACTACTGGCTGCCGATTAGCTAGTTCGGCTATCATCCTGTCGACCATGTGGGAAAATTCCTTAATCGACCACCTTGGGGGCGCGTAACAACTGCTATAGAACACGCCGTTGATTTTTGCTATCGCAAAACCGTCATTTGAGCTAGAGATTACTTCTTGGATTGGGTATCGTCCTGTCGTCCCTATAGCTGCTAGCTGTTGAGACCTATCCCCCACCCAGTTCCCGTTGTTGGCTGGTATGGGTCCGATAGTAGCACCACGTCAGTCTTGGTTTCCGAGACTGAATGTCAAAGCAGCTGCTGGGTTGCATCGCAGTGGTTTAAATTTAACTGTGTTACTTCCGTTTTGGCCGCTTTGATACTCCGCTTGTGCCCGGACATTTGGGTCCGCTCGTTAAGTATCCGTTGTCTGCTCTGTCGACACATATTAGGCACTTAGCGATTTGCTTACAATCGCTTGCCCTATGGCCTTCGGTGCCGCATTCTCTGCACAGATTACTTTTCTCGGGACCATTGCAATTCCACGACTTATGGCCCTTCCCGAAACACTTGAAGCAAATTTCAGGAGGCTGTTGTATGCTCAGCCGTCAAACCGACTAGCCTACTTTGAGTCTTGCTTTGAGTATGCCAAAGATCTTCGCTTTGTTGGCATCTCCATCCGACAGCCTGATCGCCGCCACCTGGGTGCCCTGTGGGCCCTTGCTAAGGCAGATGGCCTTACTGGCTACGTCGATGTTGCACTGCTATTTGAGGACAGCCGAGACCTCCGCTGCATCGGTGATTTCATTCAGATTTGTACACTGGAGAGTCGTTTCTGCGGTCTGTGGTGTATAGAGTCTGCATTACGAAATTTGGATAGCACGCATCTTCCCGTACATGATGATGATGATTATTCAGCCACCATCAGCGCAAGGATTACCTATGGCTGCAGAATCATACCGGGGTGGTATGATCTACCTGATGGTTTGTTGTAGCAGGGCTAGTTAATATCTTTGAAGACCTTTGGAAGACAACACTAAGGCTGTTTTCTCATGACAAAAGGCTGGCGACTCCACGCACTTTCATCCAGTCAACAGTTCAATTAACTCCCTTAGGCTACCCCTCCCCAATACCCAATATATAGTAATATATCATATATAGTGTTATTAAAGTACCGTAAAATTATAGAAATAAAGAAAATAAAAATTATACTCAGCTTAATCCAAATAAACTCAAAAACAACGTGCGGGAAAGTATTTCAAGCTTGAAAGTCAACCAGTTTGAAACATGAAATGAACATCAAAAAATGGAACGCTTCTGATATTGAACGACTCTTGAATATTTTGCATCCAACAGATCCAAAAGTTCTTCTCCAGAACGGATCAATCTGGAAAACGGATCACTTCCAAAGGCTCGTCACGAACTCCAAATCTAGAAAACGGATCACATCCAAACGCTCGCCAGCGCTACCACGCATCTTCCCGTACATGTCTATTATTTATTTATTATTTATTTATTTAGTTGGTGTTACATCAATGATTTGATAAAACCTCGTTAACGATGTTACGCCAATTTACTCGGTCCATGGCTGTGTCTCTCCAACTTCGATTTTGGCCCACGTTCTCCAGATCTTGTTGCACCTGATCAAGCCACCTCGCTCGCTGTGCTCCCCGCCTTCTTGTGCCAACCGGATTCGACGCGAACACCATCTTTGCAGGATTGTTGTCCGGTAGTCTTGCAACATGTCCTGCCCAGCGCACCCTTCCGGCTTTCGCAACCTTCTGGATACTTGGTTCGCCGTAGAGCCTAGCGAGCTCGTGGTTCATTCTCCGCCGCCACACACCGTTCTCCTGCACTCCGCCAAAGATCGTCCTAAGCACCCTTCGTTCGAACACTCCAAGTGCTTGCAGGTCCTCTTCCAGCATGGTCCATGCTTCATGTCCATAGAGGACCACCGGTCTTATAAGCGTTTTGTACATGGTACATTTGGTGCGGGGGTGAATCTTTCTCGACCGCAGCTTCTTCTGGAGCCCATAGTAGGCGCGACTTCCACTGATGATGCGTCTCCGTATTTCACGACTAACGTTGTTGTCAGCCGTTAACAAGGATCCGAGGTAGACGAACTCATCAACCACCTCAAAAATATCCCCGTCTATCGTAACACTGCTTCCTAGGCGGGCTCTGTCGCGCTCGGTTCCGCCTATCAGCATGTACTTTGTTTTTGACGCATTCACCACCAGGCCGACTTTTGTCGCTTCACGTTTCAGGCGGGTGTACAGGTCTGCCACCGTTCCAAATGTTCTGCCGACAATATCCATATCATCCGCGAAGCAAACAAATTGGCTGGATCTTGTGAAAATCGTACCTCGGTTATTGAACCCGGCTCTCCGCATGACACCTTCTAGCGCGATGTTGAACAGCAGGCACGAAAGTCCATCACCCTGTCGAAGTCCCCGGCGGGATTCGAACGAACTGGAATGTTCGCCCGAAATCTTCACGCTATTCTGCACACCGTCCATCGTTGCTCTTATTAGTCTTGTGAGCTTCCCGGGAAAGCTGTACTCGTCCATGATTTTACATAGCTCTTCGCGGTCGATGCTATCATAAGCCGCTTTGAAATCGATGAACAGGTGATGCGTTGGGACTTGGTATTCACGGCATTTCTGGAGGATTTGCCGTACAGTGAAGATTTGGTCCGTTGTCGAGCGGCCGTTGATGAAACCAGCTTGATAACTTCCCACAAACTCATTTGTTATTGGTGATAGACGACGGAAGATAATCTGGGATAGCACTTTGTAGGCGGCATTCAGGATAGTGATCGCACGATAGTTTTCACATTCCAGTTTGTCGCCCTTCTTGTAGATGGGGCATATAACCCCTTGCTTCCACTCCTCCGGCAGCTGTTCCGTTTCCCAGATTCTGCCAATCAGCCGGTGCAGACAGGTGGCTAACCTCTCCGGGCCCATTTTGATGAGTTCAGCTCCAATACCATCCTTACCAGCGGCCTTGTTATTCTTGAGCTGGTTGATGGCATCCTTAACTTCCCTCAATGTGGGGGCAGGTTGGTTTCCTTCATCCGCCGTGCTGACGTAGTTACTTCCTCCGCTGTCGTGACCCTCGGCGCCTGTGTTCTCCGTACCATTCAGGTGTTCATCGTAGTGCTGCTTCCACCTTTCAATCACCTCACGTCCGTCCGTCAAGATGCTTCCGTCCTTATCCCTACACATTTCGGCTCGCGGCACGAAGCCTTTTCGGGATGCGTTAAGCTTCTCGTAGAACTTTCGCGTTTCTTGTGAACGATGCATCTGTTCCATTTCTTCACATTCCGCTTCCTCCAGGCGGCGCTTTTTGTCCCGGAATAGGCGGGTTTGCTGCTTACGTTTTCTTTTATATCGCTCCACGTTTTGTCGCGTTCCTTGCTGCAGCATTGCAGCCCGCGCTGCATCCTTCTCCTCCAAAACCTGCCTGCATTCTTCGTCGAACCAATCGTTACATGTCCTCCTTTCCACGTACCCGACGATGCTCTCGGCTGCGTTGTTGATGGCTGCTTTTATGTTGCTCCAGCAGTCCTCAAGAGGGGCTTCGTCAAGCTCGCCCTCTTCCGGCAACGCTACCTCGAGATGCTGCGCGTATGCGGCGGCGACGTTCGGTTGGGCCAGTCGCGCTAGGTTATACCGAGGCGGGCGTCGATACCGTACATTGTTGATAACGGATAGTTTTTGGCGCAGTTTCACCATCACTAGATAGTGATCAGAGTCGATGTTAGCGCCACGATAGGTTCTGACGTCGGTAATATCGGAGAAGTGACGTCCATCGATCAAAACGTGGTCGATTTGTGATTCCGTCTGCAGTGGTGATCTCCAGGTGAATCGATACGGGAGGCTGTGCTGGAAGTAGGTGCTGCGAATGGCCATGTTCTTGGAGGCGGCAAAATCTATCAGTCGTAGGCCGTTCTCGTTCGTCAGCCGGTGGGCGCTGAACTTTCCAATCGTCGGTCTGAACTCCTCCTCCTGGCCAACCTGAGCGTTCAAATCTCCTATGATGATCTTGACGTCGTGGCTTGGGCAGCGGTCGTACTCGCGTTCGAGCTGCGCGTAAAATGCGTCCTTGTCATCATCAGTGCTTCCGGAGTGAGGGCTATGCACGTTTATGATGCTGAAGTTGAAGAACCGGCCTTTGAGCCTCAACTTGCACATTCTTTCGTTGATCGGCCACCACCCGATCACGCGCCTTTGCATATCACCCATCACTATAAAAGCTGTTCCCAGCTCACGTGTGTTGCCGCAGCTCTGGTAGATGGTATGATTACCTCTAAACGTTCGCACCATCGAACCTGTCCAGCACACCTCCTGCAGCGCTACGATGTCGAAACCGCGGATCTTCAGTACATCGGAGAGTATGCGTGTGCTTCCGATGAAGTTGAGAGATTTGCAGTTCCACGTACCGAGTTTCCAATCGCTAGTCCATTTTCGTCGCTGTGGTCTTTGCCGATTGTTCCGGTCCGTATTCTCTCGTTGACGTTCCTGTGCTGATGTGTTTTTACGGTTGGCTTGCAGGGCCTGACACCAACCCCCTAGATTTCCGGAGGACCATTCCCCCTAAATGTTCGGAGGGCCATAGTGCGCAGTTTAGCTTAGAGTCCTTCTCTGGCACTCGGACGATGATCAGCCGCCCCTGACATGGGGAACAGACGCTGTTGTGAGCCGCTCCTAACACGGAGTACAGACGCTCCAGGTTTGCAGAAGCAAAAGCAAAAGCAAACCCCCCCTTCCCTGTCAGCATACGACCAAAGTTCCCACCGGGGGTTGGTTACCCGATCTTCCCTGAGGTTACTCGTACCCCGGCCAGTACCGCGAGGAGGTAGAGATAGGAGTTGCTGGGCAAGAGGCTAAGGACCGCACAGAGGGGTCTATTTTATTCCTTCAGGTACGCGAGGTACCAATGGTACGCCATGCCCAGCCATTTACCAACCATGTACATGTCTAGAAAAGTTAAAAATTATAGTCTTGTTTGTTTTAGAATTGCAATAGTTTACGATGTGCTTTATTTCTGACTAAAGCTTTTCGAGTTGCATTTGAATTGGATCGACGTAGCCTTCGTTTGCATTGCAAAAACGAGAAAATTCGCTACCTAGTTGCTTATAAGCTGCACCCTTTTGCTTGGAGTCTTTCTTTAAATTCATTTCATCAATCCTAGTCCGCCTTATGCTCCGCATATCTGCGCCCAATGGCGATAACTTCTCCGTGCTACGTATCACCTTAAGAACCTCGGCGTATTTCGTCTCCTCCGTTTTGATAACGAGGGCCTCGCTTCGGTTTAGGATTCTCCTTAGTCTGCGTTTTCGGTTTTCGCCGTTGTTTTTTGCTTTGCAACCGTGGTTCCTGTGGATGCACTGTCTGGTTCGAGCTATCCCGTGCCTCTTTTTTCTTAGGCCTTAGACTTGGCCTCTCCACTGTTGCCATGTCTTCTTAATCGTGGAGCTTGGCTCGTTGCCTCACGTTGCCTGTAAAGGAAAACACTTTAGTCTGCCACGACTTGGTGTCTTTTTTGACTTCTACCTTTCCAAGTTGTGCCTTAGCTTTCTCGTAGTCCTGCTTTGCAGGTAGGTCTGATTGTCGCAATTTCAGAGGACTTGTTTTCGAGTCCTTGCTGATAATGCTTTTGCTCTAAACAAACTCGATGATGACATCGAGTTGCTCAGCAGTAAACTGTATTTTCGGGAGGCACTCCCTATTGCGATCCATGACTTCGATTCCGGTACTAATAACCTTAGTTATTAACCAGCAATAACCTCACATAATTAGGTCTGCCAGTATACAGCGGTCCTCATGTTCTTGATACTCCTGAGGTTCCTCTAGGATTTTTTTTAAAGGAATTCCATTAGAAATTTCTCAAAGAAGTCCCTAGTAAATTTCTCCATTAATCAATCCGGTGGTTATCGATATCTCCAGATATTATTCTAAAGATTCTTCCAGATAAGTACATGGAAACCGAATTCAGTACTATAATATTTGATTCCCTTGGAATTTCTATCCTTTGACAGATACATGTATTTCGACATCAACTGTTCAGTGTCGAGCAGTGCCGGATTTGGGCTTCGGAGGCCCCGGGTCAGATCTCATAAAGGGGGCCCCTTTATACAAAATTCTACACGTTTTGGGATTCCACAAACTAACGTATTGAATTTGAGTTTTGAACGAGATGGTTGGTCCAAACATATGAGGGTCCCAACTTCGATGTATTATAAGTGACATTTTCGGTTGTGAGCTATAAACATTGAAAAATTCGACTGTTTTTAGTGTTTTGAGGTGATTTTTTCCGTCCAAAGGAAAAAAAATATTATAATCCTTAGCAGATTGGCTCGTTTTTGTCTTAATAATTTGTATAGAGTGAAAAATTGCTGAAAATCTTCAAATCCCGTTTTCTTCAAAGCTCCTTTTGACTCTATTTAATACAAGTTTCCAATTTGCCTCTGGTTGCCGCATTCTCCGAAAAAAAAACGAAGTATTTACAGTACTGGCAAGAATACAGTACACAAGGCCGATTGACCTGAAAATTGAACTGCTTGTTGGAAAATACTTCAAATTAGATTCGCAAATGAATAATCAAATTCTATGCAAAGGATCAGAGTTCTTAAAATCCACCTATTTTGACAAAAATGTTCAAATTTTGATACTTAGATATTTTGAAAACAAACAATTCAGGATAAGTATAATCTTCTACAAGTGGGGCCTTTCTGTTAGAGTTAGAGTCTGCCGAGTGGTTAGAGTCCGCGTCTACAAAGCAAAGCCATGCTGAAGGTGTCTGGGTTCGATTTCCGGTCACATTTCAAAAATATCCCAATGTGAAAATTTTGGTGTTTTTTTTTTCAAAACAATAATTTTTAATAGCTTCCAAGCTCTTGAATATAATTTGATCAATTTCTCATAAATCAAATTTCAAGTTATTCATGAGATGTAGTTCAAATTTCAGGTCTATCGGTTTGTTAGAAGCTGTTATACAGTTCCCTAAACTTGACCGTTTTTGTATGTACTTCATGTACTTTATTCTTGGCAGTACTGTATATTATATTAATTTTATTCAAAGTTTACTCTAAACTTTTACTGAATTCAAAGAAAACTTCATCAACTACGGAATACAAAATAAAAAAGTATTTAAAGTTAATCACAAAAGAATTTCTCTTACTCTCCACGTTTCTGATAAAATTGCAAATATGTTTAAGTTATTAAGTTCTGATAGGAAACAGATGAACTCTTTGAATTGAGCAGTGCTTAGAGCTTTAGCCGTATTCTTCAAAATCCTGCAAAAACGTTAGGCGCATTTTCAATTCAAAAATTTTTTTGAAAAATAACTAGAGAAGAATTTCGAAGATTTTAGCTCAATTTTTATGATTTTTTTTTATAATATATTGAAGGATCACAATTGATCAAACCATACTGTGAGATTGGGTAATGAAAAATAAATAACTAAAATATTGGAAAGACTTTGACGTTAGAATTATATATCCAAATGTCTAAAAAGAAACTATTATAAAGTATTTCAAAATGTTTTTTTTTTTATTTCCTCGGGGGGCTCCCTCCATCGGGGGGCCCGGGGCATTTGCCCCCTTGGCACCCCCCCAAATCCGGGCCTGGTGTCGAGGTCTTCAAGGTTTTACTTATAGATCTTCCACTGAACAGCTCTGAAATTTTGTATTTTATATTCTTCCAGATGTTTATCGGGGCATTTCTAAGTCATTTTTTCAGTAATCCCTCTTGGAATTCGTTTAGAATTCATCCAGTGTATATTTTACGAATTTCCTTCAGTAATTCAGTAAAAGAAGTCCACATGGAATCTGTCAATGAAATATCCCAAAGAGTTATCAACAATTGTTTTCCCCGAATTGTAATGTAATATCTTGTGAATCTTCTGGTAAAATACCTAGTTTACTCCTGTATTGGTCTCTGACGGAAAAGTTAGATCCCTGAATATCCTACAGGACTTTTTGGAAGAATCCCGCCCTGGGAAACCATGGACATAATCCTTGTAGAAAAACGTGAAGGAACAATCAAAGAAATGGCTGGCATTAGATCTATAACTTAACCTACTAGAAAATGTTCAATTAATTTATAGGAAATTCTCTTGAGAAGTTACTCAAAAACATCTAAAGTGACTACCCGAGTAATTTATAAATGAAATCCTGGAGGTAGTTCATGAGTAATCTATAGATGAGTTTATGAAGGAATCTAATAAAAATATTCATAGATTTCCTAGAAGAATTTCTTAAGAAATTCGTCAGAGAATCTTAAATAAAATAAACTGGGTCACGGAAAAAGTCACTAAAGAAAACTGAAAAATAAACGTAAAACAGAGTTTTTTTTTCATATTTTGCAGAGGGCTATCTTTCATATCATATACCGATAAAAAATTAAAAATGATGATATGTTCCATTCAATTATGCGTGACAATTATTTCCATTTTACTGAGGTTTTTGGCAGTAATCCAGTAAATTTTGTCTGATCTTAGTGTGAAGGAATTTCTGGAGTAATTTTTGTAGGATTTTTGGTAGAAAATCTTTGAACAAATTTCTGGGGGATTTTTTAAAGGAATCTTCGGAAAATTTCCTAAAGCTATAGGAATCACTATGAGAATAGGGTCCTAAAATGTTTAATGAAATCTTGTTTTTATTTAACAACATGAAAGAGCATGTTACTGCAGCTACTTTAGAAATTTTTCCCGCTCAAATAACGACTATATCATATATAAACTTTAATTTATAAATTGAGTCCATAAATGAACCTTGACACTTTTGCAGGGTGTCCATTCAAAATCAGTTTTCCAATTCCCGGATTTTTCCCGGACGTCCAATAAATGAAAAATACGGAAGACAATCATGCAGATGGTTGTCCTGCGACTTGCATAAAATGTGAACAAATTTGGAATACTTGATCTAACTTTTTTATGAATTATTTTTAATTAAATGTATAGAAAACTGTGAGTTTAAAACGATTTGAACTTCGAAAGAGTTTTGGACAGAGATATTTAAAATATTTGTTGAAGTATCTGAAAGACAGCTGAAAGAGGTCGCAGAGCTGGGCATACGCAGCAACTTTAAATTTCCAATCATTAGAGAAAATCTCCTGGATATTCAAAACGCATCAACTCTGAAGAAATAAATTCTGATAAAATCTTCCATTACAACTGTTTTACACGCCTGAGTTGTGGAACAAGAGATTTTTTTTCTGGGATTGTTCAGGAAGTGTTCTGGAGTTAGTTTACGATGATAAAGGATGATTATTCAGCAGAAAAATCGCAGATAAATTCCTAAAGGTTCTTGTGGAATTTCTGGCAGAATCGAGAATTTAAAATAGAAGAGGAAAAATACCAGTAAAATATATTAAAACTTAACCCTCACGCATTCACAAGGTAGCCTTATCCAAGCCTTTTTTGTTTTCGACGAACTTGAGAAAAACTGAATGAGATGATTATTGGGCTATAATAATTAAAGATTGATTTAGACGTACTATAATAATCTAGACTAGATATTTTTCAATACTTGAAGTATCCAAAAAAGCCTTTACCAGCAGTTTCAACTTTTTACCATAGAAAAATACTCGAATAGCTATAACTTTTTTTTTCAATATGTTTGCAAGATCAATGATTAAAATCGACACAGATTCTAAAAGTAGAAGTTTTTTTAACTTGTGAAAAAATTATGCAAAAATATTAAAAAAACAGAATGTTATCGCGATGTGAATTTTTTTTTGTAAACGATGAAGCTGCTAGTAAAACGTCAAGGACTTAAAAACAATGACTATTTTTATTCGAAAGCGAGTATTTGGAATAGAAATAGTCGTTCGTAGTAGAGATAAAAGAGTAGGCTTGATCTGCGAATGAATGCCTGGCTGATTTGTTGAAATTTCTTGTACAATTTTTGAATCTATTTTTTTAAATATATTACTGATCTAGTTCCTTGGTAAATTATAGGAATAATTTCTGAACAAGTTCCTAACAAATATGATAAAAAATATTGGTTGAAATTTCAGAGATGTTTCAGGCTTCTTTGTTGAGTTTTTTTTTCCAAAAGGTAGGCCAAAGATCCCTTTAGGCTATTCTTCCTAGATTTCTCCAGAAATCTGTCTGGTCTGTCAGGAATTAGGCTGACATTTTAAAACTTCATCAGAACTTCTGTCACAAAACCCAGCAAATAAATTCCAGATATTCTATCAGAAATGTCTGGGCACTATTCACCTATTGATAAAAAAAATGTTTTCATTAGAATATTAAAAACCAGTAAAACATCACTATGAAGAAGATCAAGAATCAATTTCATAAATAATCACAGAAATCCGCCAAACGGAACTTTTCATGAATCTGTCCAGGATTTCAGAAGATCTCTCAAGAAATAAGCCATGTATTTTTATTCGCTTAGCTTTTTATTAACAACTACGAATTTACTAGAAAATTTCAATCAGATCTTCATTGTTAACTATCTTTCTACAAAACCACCAAAAGATAGTGATAGTGGGAAGTACGAGTGCACCTTCTGGGAAAATTTCGCCCATAATGCTTGTAATTTAAAGAAACTGGTAGTCTTACGTTTAAAATACATATTTTCCCGGGGATAAACGAAAAACATTATAAAATTGAGTAAACATGTGTTTTGTCCTAAACTTAAACGTTTGGCACTAATATTGGGACAGGGCTTTAGGACCCTATTATTTGAAAAATCTCCGGAAGAAATCCTAGGATAATTTTTAAAACAATTCTAGTGGAAATTACTACAGGTACTGAAGGATCATTAAAGTATTCCATGTACCATACCTAGTGAAATCAATACTAAATTTTTTTTTGGAAAGATGCCTAAAAGTATTACTGGTGAAGTCTATAGACTTATAGAGGAATTTCTGGGAGAATCCTAGGAAGTATTTTTGATAGATTTTATGGAAGAATTCATTTATGTAGCTCTTGTTCGACGAAGCTACAAAATAATATCTAAAGAACCTGTGGAGAATATTCGAGAAAACTTCTGTAGGAATTTACACCAGGATTCACTTCAAATATTCTTTATGATTTTTTGTAGAAATTCCATTTAGATTACTCAAGGGACTATGGAAAAGGAAATCTCTTTAAGATTTCACACACAGTTTCTCTTATGATATTACTGAATTGACATTCCAAACCAATTTTCTTCTGCTCGGGTACACAGTGCACTTACGCGCGAAAAGCTCGCGATGTTTGCTGCTCGAGTGATTCACGTAAACAGAGCTGCTCCTGGGTGCAAAAGTTGCGCCTCGCACGCAGGCGAGGCGACGGGGCAGATCACAACATATACGGAACCGCTCGGTATCTTGATAAGAGAGAGAGACGCGAGACCAGTGAACGGGAAAAGGTCGCGTCTTCGGTAGGATTGTTCCTATAGGAACAATCTAAAAACAAATAGAGAAAGTTCGATCAGCGAGGTTTATTATTCATAAAGTGGACACCTTGTATATGATATAACTTTTTTTTATTTATCAATGAAGTCGAAAGTGATCGATTCATAAAAGAATCAAATGATTTTCATAAGATCTTTCTTTCGATGCATTTATTTAAAATTCCTAAAACATATGATCCACATCATTGTCCTCAAATTGTGTCTACATTCAAGCGTTTTAGCAGTTTACTTGAATAATTGATATATATTAGCAATCATATTGTAACTTGGGTCCAATGAATGATTGAAAAAAAAAATACGATATTGAAAACAACTAGGTATTCAACAAGATTGATAATCCTTTCATATGATTCACTTTGGCATGGAGAGAATTTCTCGATAGAATTGTCTGAAAGTTTGCAGCAGTATGAGCTCAGTAGCTTAAAAAAACACTGAAAAGTGCTAAGCATAGGATTTGGCTCCCTACTTGGATGATTTATAGTAAATAAATGACAACCGAATTTAGTACTATACCACTTAATTCCGCTAGAGTTTTTATCGTATATGACAAACACGCGTATTTCGACCTCAACTGTAAGCCTACCTTCACTGTCGTATACTAGACTCGACTCAATCAAAATACGCGTATTTGTCAAAGGATACAAACTCATCGGTTTTCATTTATTTAGAGGCATTCCCTTAAGCAGTATTAAAAATATATAATTATTTATAAAACCATAGTTTTACAACACTTTTAGATTTGTGCTTAAATTTTAAAGTAATTTATAAGTTGTCAAAAAGGGTTTCTAGAGTCCAAAATAATCCAAATGACAGCTTAACTTTCTACTTAAATTTTCCAGAGCACTGCCCGAACCCCTTATGGGTACGTCACTGGCGCAACATGAGCTGCGTTTAAACGGAAGCTAAAAAAAGGCTTACTTACGGTTGTATTGAAGCTTAAAATAATACTCACGATTTTAACTTTGTAATATAATTCTATAGAAAAGGAAGTACACCATTTTTATCAGTACATTAGTTTATAGAGCCAAAGAAAACTAAACATTATCTTGTACAGTTGGTTTGTCGTACAGAGCCAATCGAATGCACTGAAGATGCCTGGAAAAGGCCCACTGATGGACTCGGGACGGGTAGACAAAAACGTTCATAAATCAAGCATCCCTCAGCAGGGCTGGTAGCGACTGCGTATCAGTAATGTTATTTATGATGTCTAACAAATTGTTAGTAACAATGAGGCAAAATTCGATACTTCTACACGCATTAGCTGTCTGTCTCACGATGCATACTATAATTATGGACCAAAGCAGTGAATCAAAGTTGAGAGCATCGAAGTACTGTGCAAACATAAATAATTCCAGTTGTAATCAAATTAAGCCATATCGTTACATTAATTACATTCTAACCACGATTTAATGAAATTAATGAAACGATGAGCGTATGTGAATCCTGTCACAGTTATCATCTTCATCTTCTTTCTGGTGATACGTCCCAACTGAACGCCAGCTTCTCAGCTTAGTGTTATTATAAGCTCTTCCACTGTATTTTTTTTTAATTCTTTATTAGTATCATTCCAAGTTTACATTTATTTCTTATATCTAGGTGTTCTGTGTTAGTAGACAACACTATCATCCTAACTTGGTAAAACAAATTTCAGATTTTATTAACATTTTGTTAACAACATACACTGATAGGCAAAATAAAGTGCCCACCTTACCAGTTTTCGAATTTCTCTCATTGATTTGGTTCAAATTAAAGTTAACACACCTAAATCTTTTGTAATATATTATTTTTGATATTCTTTTAAAGTTGCACTTACGAAATTTTGATAAAAAAAAGAATTTTACTCAAAGAAAAAGAAAATCAATTTGTATTGAAAAAAAAGTAGTGACAAAAATAAGTGCCCACTTCCTTCTTGGCCCCAGAAAAGATGATTTAAGAAAAATAAAAAGCAATTTAATAGTAAATGTGTCCTCCTTTGGCCTTAAGGACTTGCTGGAGGCTCTTCGGCATGCTTTTCATCAGGTTTTGTAGGTGTTGTGGATCTAGGTCTTCCCAGGCGCGCTCCAAGGCTTCAAAATAATTAATTTTGTTGGTAACACCAGATTTTTCAACCCTGGCATCGAGAATCGCCCACAAATTCTCGATGGGGTTGAGGTCTGGGCTTTGTGGAGGCCATTCCAGCGGTTTAGCCCGACAAGACCGGAAGAAAGACTTGGTCTTCTTTCAAGTATGCTTCGGGTCGTTGTTCTAGAGAAATATGAATTTCTCTTCAAGGCCCGTCTGGATCAGCGAAACCTCCAGATTTTCCCGCAAGATGTTAATGTAGGAATCTGACGTCATTATTCCGTCGATTTTCACGAGGCTTCCTACTCCACTCCATGAAAAACAGCCCCAGACCATCACATTTCATCACATCACATTTCCATGCGTCACCGTTCCTTGGATGTGGCGCTCCTGAAGCTCGAGCTGTCTAACCGAAAGCAGCGGGCTTGTGTGTGGTGCAGAGCGCCACATCCAAGGAACGGTGAAGTATGAAGGAGGAAATGTGATGGTCTGGGGGTGATTTTCATGGGGTGGAGTAGGAAGCCTCGTGAAAATCGACGGAATAATGACGGCAGATTCCTACATTAACATCTTGCGGGAAAATCTGGAGGTTTCGCTGATCCAGACGGGCCTTGAAGAGAAATTCATATTTCTCTAGAACAACGACCCGAAGCATACTTGAAAGAAGTCCAAGTCTTTCTTCCGGTCTTGTCGGATTAAACAATTGGAATGGCCTCCACAAAGCCCAGACCTCAACCCAATCGAGAATTTGTGGGTGATTCTCGATGCCAGGGTTGAAAAAACTGGTGTTACCAACAAAAATAATTATTTTGAAGCCTTGGAGCGCGCCTGGGAAGAACTAGATCCACAACACCTACAAAACCTGGTGAAAAGCATGCCGAAGCGCCTCCAGCAAGTCCTTAAGGCCAAAGGAGGACACATTAACTATTAAATTGCTTTTTATTTTTCTTAAATCATCTTTTCTGGGGCCAAGAAGGAAGTGGGCACTTATTTTTGTCACTACTTTTTTTTCAATACAAATTGATTTTCTTTTTCTTTGAGTAAAATTCTTTTTTTATCAAAATTTCGTAAGTGCAACTTTAAAAGAATATCAAAAATAAAATATCAAAGAGGATTTAAGTGTGTTAACTTTAATTTGAACCAAATCAATGAGAGAAATTCGAAAACTGGTAAGGTGGGCACTTTATTTTGCCTCTCAGTGTATTACATTGATTTCACTTGCTTATAAGAAAAACAAACATGTTTTCAATTTACTTAACCTAACTTAACCTAAATATATAACGCATTAATCGTGGCAATAGAAGATTGTAACGATTTTTGCCTGAAATTATTAATTATTTTATTTGAAATTTGTTTCAATGTTTCAACATTGGTTACATATTCTATGTAACATTGGTACTATACCAGGGAGGAAGCTTCAGAATCATTTTCAAAATTTTGTTTTGAATTCTCTGCAGAGCTTTCTTTCTGGTATTACAACAGCTAGTCCATATTGGTACGGCATACAACATGGCTGACCTGAAAATTTGTTTTAATATAAAAAGCTTGTTCTTAAGACAAAGTTTTTATTTTCTATTAATAAGGGGATAGAGACATTTTACATATTTGTTACATTTGGCTTGAATGTCCAAAGTGATTTTTGAAAGTTAAATTCTTATCTAGTAGAGCCCTAGATACTTAACTTCATCTGACCAATTTATTGGAATCCCTCTTATCGTGACAACATGTCTACTTGAAGGATTCAAATAAAGAGCTTTTGGTTTATGTGGGAATATTATTAGTTGAGTTTTGGAAGCATTAGGAAAAATCTTTCATTTTTGCAAGTATGAAGAAAAAATATCCAAACTTTTTTTGCAATCTACTACAGATGACACGCAGACTTCGTCCTTTGGCGGAGAGGCCTGTGTCATCCGCAAACAAGGATTTTTGACATCCCTGAGGTAACTCAGGTAAGTCAGATGTGAAAATATTGTATAATATTGGTCCCAAAATGCTGCCTTGAAGAACAACAGCTCTTACAGGAAGTCTTTCAGATCTGCAGTTCTGATAATTAACCTGAAGTGTACGATTTGACAAATAACTTTGAATTATTCTAACAATGTATGTTGGAAAATTAAAGTTTTTTTTTAATTTTACGATCAAGCCTTCATGCCAAACACTGTTGAATGCTTTTTCTATGTCTAGAAGAGCAAGACCAGTAGAATAGCCTTCAGTTTTGTTAGAACGAATCAAATTTGTTACACGTAAAAGTTGATGAGTGGTCGAATGTCCATGGCGGAATCCGAACTGTTCATTGACAAAAATTGAATTTTCGTTGATGTGGATCATCATTCTGTTCAAAATGGCTTTCTCAAAAAATTTACTGATGGAGGAAAGCAAACTGGTTGGACGATAGCTAGAAGCTTCTGCAAGATTTTTGTCTGGTTTTAAAATTGGTATAACCTTAGCATTTTTCCATTTGTCACGAAAATATGCTAATTGAAAACATTTAAATATATCAACTAAAAATGATAAGCTACTTTCTGGAAGTTTCTTGATGAGGATGTAGAAAATTTCATCATCGCCAGGAGCTTTCATATTTTTGAATTTTTTAATAATAGTTCTCACTTCTTCCAGACCAGTCTCCCAGTAATTTTCGAAAAGGTTCTCTTGATTGAGAATATTTTCGAAGCCCTGAGTAACTTGATTTTCAATTGGACTAGTAAGTCCTAAATTAAAATTGTGCGCGCTTTCAAACTGCATAGCAAGTTTTTGAGCTTTTTCGCAATAAGTTAGTAATAATTTGTTTCCTCTTCCAATGCCGGTATTGGTTTCTGAGGTTTTTTTCATAATTTTAGATAATTTCCAAAAGGGCTCAGAGTCAGGGCCTAATTGAGAAATTTTATTTTCAAAATTTTTGTTTCTTAATTGTGAAAAACGTTTTTTGATTTCTTTCTGCAAATCCTGCCATATAATTTTCATAGCAGGATCGCGAGTACGATGAAATTGCCTTCTCCTCACGTTTTTAAGACGCATCAAGAGTTTAAGATCATCGTCTATAATCACGGATAGGATTTGTTTTTTTGCTTCCCCGTTTAGATGACTTGAATTCCTCAAGGACATTTTTCTTGAAGGAGTTCTTCCAGGACCTCTTCAAAGTATTCTATCAAATTGATTGCTCTAAAAACACAATGCATAAATTCATGAGTTCTATACTAACTGAGATACTCGGACATACACTTTCCAAGAAATTCATCAATGATTTTTGATCAAATCTTTCAGAGATATCTCTGAGAAAAAGTTTAAAAATCCTTAAAATAGGAACACGGGAGTACAGAAATTATTCTTGGTATAATTTGAAAGAATTCCTCCAGAATTTCATTCAGAGACTTCTTCATAAATTTTCACAAAGATGCTTCGAAAATTTATTCAAATGTATTTCAAAGAATTCCTTCTTAAAATTCTCCTGTAAATTTCAGGAACTCCTTTAAGGATGCTTCAGAAATATTTCTAATCTACCATGGATTATGCGGATTACTTTTTGTACTCTTACCTCTATAGATTAAAATTACTTACCTTCATAGATGAATAAGAGTAAGCATTAAAAGAAGTGAACAAACCTCTGAAACTATGTCTAATGTATCTTAGGATGAATTCCTATTTGAATATTTTGAGTAATCCTGAGAAAAAATCATATCACTTTTGATATTTTTGATTAACTTCTTGAATTATTCGTCCGAAAGAACTCCTGAATTCTCTATAAGAACATTTGGAGAAATTTTTGAGAAGTTCCCAAGAGAACTCCAGGGAGAATTCCTAGGTTAAACTCTTGAAGAATCGTTTCTTTGCAGCAATCGCGATTTCATCTCTTTATGTGAAATATCTGAACAAATTCCAATCATCGGAGGTTTTCTGCACACTTATTTGAAGAAGCTCTCAAGGTCTTTTTCGGAGAAATTCTTAGGATACTTTAAAGCATAATAAATCTTAGAGCTGTTTAGTTGAATGCCCATAAATAAACGAAAAACCGAATTTTGAGCTATTTCATTTAATTCCACCATGTGTGTATCCTTTGACAAGCTGTAAACTGTAAAGCTATCAGTACACTATGGCAAATATTTGGCTTATATTGAATACCGAGACGAATAGATACATAGTAGTCAGGTTCAGAATGGCTACCACTTCTAGTACTGCATTTCGTCCCTTATTACTGCAAAAGCTACCCAAGTTTGACAGATGGCAGTACACTTTTCATGGCATTCTAGATTTTTCCTATTACCTTATACGCCACAAAACTTTGGGCAACTGCAAGAAACATGGAGGTCTTTATTTCGTCTTTGGTAAGGCCGTCTAGTACACGACACTGAAGACAGCCTTACAGTTGGGGTCGAAATACGCGTACCTGTCAAAGGATACAAACATAGTGGAATTGAACTAAATTGAACTAAATTCGGTTTTTCGTTTATCTACTTCAAAGCAATTTCTCAATGAATCCCTGCGAAAGGCTTGAAGATGCTATTAGTAAATTTCTGATCGAACTCTTGAAAACTTCTTAGAATGATTCCTACAATAAATTTAGAAGTTTTTGGTGGAATTGTCGGATTTTTTAAGTATTACTAAAGAGACTCCATCATAAATTTCTTCAGGAATTCATTCAAAGATTCTTGCACAAATTTCACAAGGAAATTCCGGAGTTTGTCTAGGGGTTCATCGATCGATTTCAGTAGGATTTCGTCCAGTATTTCAGTTCAGGACATTCTTCTTCTTCTTCTTTCTGGTGTAACGTCCCAACTGGGACAAAGCCTGCTTTTCAGCTTAGTGTTCTTATGAGAACTTCCACAGTTATTAACTGAGAGCTTTCTTTGTCAAATGACCATTTTTGCATTTGTATATCGTGTGGCATGTACGATGATACTCTATGCCCTGGGAGTCGAGAAAATTTCCAACCCGAAAAGATCCTCGACCGGTGGGATTCGAACCCACGACCCTCAGCTTGGTCTTGCAGAATAGCTGCGCGTTTACCGCTACGGCTATCCGGGCCTAAGAACATTCTCCAAAACGCAATTATTTCTCCAAAAATGCCTCCACCGATTTCTTACGATTTCCTCCATAATTGTAGTTCAATTTTTTTCAAGATTCCAACCAAATACTTTTCTAAGCGTTCCTTTAGACACTACTCCAGAGATTCATCCTTTGATTTCTTCACAAAGTACAACAGAAATTCTTCGATGAACTTATCAAGGAGTTGCTCAAAGATTTTGTAAGAGATGAGCCAGCCTCGGGATGCAAATCTCTTAAATAAAGATCTATCTATCTATCTAAAGATTTTGTCCAGGGATGTCTCCAGGGAATTTTCAAGGTTTTTTAAAGATATTATTGGAGAAATCACAGGGAAAATCCGGAAATTATCGCAAAAACAAATCATCAGAAACAAACAAAAATATTCTCTTACAAAACTTCTGTAGAAATTCCTGATGCAAATACCCTGAGCAAGTATTGGAGGTTTTTTTTTTAATATTTAAGACAATTATTGAAAAAAAAAATCAATTGAATCTCCGGATGAAATCTTGACGGATTTTTAGAGGCATTCCTCGAAAAACATTGAACAGAATTCCGGAAGATTTTTTTGTTGAAGTGGTCAAAATATTTGCGGTAGTGAAACCTCAAATGGAATTCTGAGGAATATAGGAAGCGTTTACTTGAAAAATTACTCGATATTTTTGTTGGAAGAACTATTGAAGATAAATTTCTGGCAGAACTTAATGGTGAATCATTGGTCGAATTTATAGAGGAATTTCTGGAAGAGTTCTGACTAGATTTCATCGAATAATCTTTGCAAGAACTTTGGCGCACATCTTGAGATAAACCGTAGATGGATTCACGATAGTATTCATATGAAAATGTCTGGAAAAATCGACTATCCATGAGCAATTCTCGTTTTTTTTTTCAAATACTTCGGAATAAACTATTGGAGATTTTCTTGGAAAAACTACTGTAGGATACTTTGGCACATCTGCTAGAGTAACTAACTACTGGAAAAATCCCTGAACGAAATCCTTGACTCGCATATTGGAAAATTTTCAGGAATCTAGTTAGTTGAGACCATTATATTAAAAAAGAGACTTTAGATGTTCCGTTAAAAATAAAAAAAAAAACTCGCATCAAAATAAGAGCAAGACCAAGGCTGGTAGTGACTAAGTGTCATGAAAATAGAAACTTTATAAACCTCTTGCCAGCAAAAAGAGACCAAAGAGGAACTAAAAGTAAAATAGACCGGAAAGAGACCAAACAATAACATGAATCAAGTAAACAAAACATAGCCTTACAGGTATCAGGAGACAAGAGTTTGATTCCTCATAGAAACAAACCAGATATTTTTCTAAGAACATTTCTAAGGTTTTTTTTTTTGGAAATTCCCCATTACGACCAATAGAACTTCTCGTATTACTGTATGCATGTTTACATGATTTCCACTTTAAATTTCTAAAGAAATTATTTCAGGTAGTTACTCAAAGATTCAAATATTACTCCGAAGATCTCTTCAGACGTTTATTAGTGATTAGAATATCTTCAAAATGTGACCATAAGATTGCCTCCAGAATTTTCTCAGGATGTCATACCAAATTGGTCGTCAGGATTTCTTTAAGGCATCAACTAGGAATTTCTCAAAAGATACTTTCAGAGATTACTCCAGAGATTTGTTTATGTCTCCAGGAAAATGTCAATAAAAATCAATAAAATTAGAGAAATTTGTGAAAAAATCGTGAGCTGTTCCTGAAGAAAATCGTAAAGAAATTTTACCTGAACTTTGGTGGAATTATTAGAGTATGTATAAAAAAACTAATTAAATTTTGCATCAGAATTCACAGCAAGCAGAATAAGGTAAAAAGTGACTTTAGAGACCTTTAATTGAAAATAGAGATTTTTAGAGGCTTGCATTGGAGACCAAGTCTCTAAAAAGACACCCGCTAACAGCCCTGCTCAGGTAAACCCATCCCAGTTTGGTTTTCTTCCATTTGGACTTTCCAGCGCTTACCTTCTGCAAGAAGTAGTTCGTGGCCTCATTGTGGGACAGTTCGTTCCTTTGGGCCAGAAAAGCGATGCAATGGTTGACGTGTTTTCCCTTGGTGGCCACTTCCTTGATGATGACGTCATCGTCTAATTTCTCCCAGATTCTGACGAGGATGTCCTTTTCCGGGGGCATCCCTTACCGACGATACACTTTTCCACCAGCAGCAGGTACGGTTACGGAACAGAGAATGGAACTATTTACGCAAAATTAGGATTTCATCACACTGTGGACGATATTCGGGACAAAACAGATTCTTCACACAGGGAAGCAAACGCACAAAGCACTAGCCCTAGATTAGGATTCAACCATCTGAACCAAAGGTCAATACACTTCTAAATTATCCCACAGATATCACTTTATTCGATTATTCTAAGCCTTATTAGCACTGATGAAATGCACTGAAGAGTTTGAACATTAAAAATAGTGGAGTAAAATAATGTTTGATAACAAAATTCCTTTTTTTTTGCTAGTTGTTGAAAGCAGACTGAAAACACTCTTTTTGTTTTGCTTCGCGAGTCGAGACGGAGATCAGCTGTTTTCAATGATTAATCATCGCAATCATCATTCGACGAAACAAAGACGCGCGTAAAGTTAGCTCACACGATACAGAAAATCTACTCAAGTTTGGGTTCATTCACAAATTGTATTAATAATGCACAATAGAAGTAATAAACCATAGAAGAAGAATGTCGCTGGCGTCGCAGTAGGAACATCTTTTGCTGGCGGAGATAGGCGGGGCTATAAATGTCAACGCGAAAATGTATGCAGTTTGACACTAATGTACCCAACATATTTCTGAGCGAGAACGTAGGGAACACCAGCGACATTATTCTTCTATAGTTTATTATTTCTATTGGCTGCACCGAAACAAGCGTTGACTTTGGTTGCAGTAATGAGAACCATGAACGTGTTTTCAAATTTACTATTCCCACCACGATTGAGCTATCATGAATGCTTTTTATTTGCGTTTTGTTCCCTCTCAATCCAACCACGTCGATAGCCGAGCGGCGTTCGCGCTTGACAATCGCCAGATCCTCGGTTCGATTCTGGTCTGCTGCAAGTTTTTAACCATGATATAGTAATTTTTACTATACAAATGGTGCCATGGTAAAATTGAATGCACAAAATATTCTAAATAAATGCGAATTTAGTCTGCACAAAATCCAGTGGCGTTGTGTATTTAATTTAACCCTCTGATATAGTATTTTCAACAACAACGCTGTTCTCAGTGTGGTATTATCCCGGATAAAAACGTACTATTCAGTAAATGGAATTAACAGGAATAAACCATTAATGTACAATGTAACGTATTGGATACAATACAGCGTATTGTAATTGAATGTCGAAGCAACATTATTCTTGTTTGAATATACAATTCAAAAACAATATAATATATTGTAACAGAACACTGTATTGTTTTTATTGGTTTTATACCATACAATTTTGGTCAAATTCCTATTTTCGCGTAAAACAACTGTTGCTTTTTTCTGTCTAGCTTGGCTGAAAGAAGTAAACAAAACAAGTTCAGACAGCAAGAAATGTTGGGTGAAAAATATTCAAAAAGTAAAAATAAGTAGTTTTGTAGAAGTCACTTGACATTAGCTATAACGACGATGCAACCATGATAAATATCTTTACTTCTTTAAGCTAAGTATGCCGTTTCGCTCAAAAAAAGTAAAGAAATTACTTGACTGAATGGGTCAAGAAATTTCCTACAGAGAGTCCCCTTTGAAGTGATTTTTCTTCTCAACTGCGTACTGTGATCAGAAAAATGTGCTTTTCTGGACCATTGGATGAAATTTTCCACGCATCGAGATAGGCGATTCCTTTTCTTGTCAGTGGCAAATCAGTCTATAGGAGTTAAAATTATTTTGCTACTGTTGGCACGAATATTCAGTAAGTTGGGGGACAATCCATACAACATACAAATTCTTTACTTTTCACCACTAATTGAAATAAAGTTCTTTAAATGGATCATTGAATGTAGTTTTTGTCAGTGCTCACCGCATCAAAACAAAGGCGCCACTGTATATGGGATTTAACATTGTAACAGCATTGCTGTTCTGTCAAACACACAAGCGCCCATTCACAAATTTCATAAGGCTGCAGGAGGTGGGTGGGCGTCCTCGTGATGTTACAGCCCATACAAAATTTGTAGATTATTAATACAAAAAGCTTTACGAGGGGTTGGGTGGGTGTCAAAAAAAAAACATTTTCTGCGTTATGAAATTTGTGAATAAACCCCAAGGCTCCAGTGGCGCTATGTATGCTTTCCATAGCGGCCGTTTTGGTTATTTTAATGATCTATTGTTTTTGTATTGTACAAAAATACACGAATTGCTAATCAAGACAATACATGAACAATACATCGAATTGTATTTTCAAAATGTATGCATGAGAAAATATCTATATATTTATTGTTGAGATACTTAACAACCCGTACATTGTATTGCAAAAATCTCATATACCATACAGTGAACTGTTCAAAACAATATATTGTACTGTAACTGTATTGTCATTTTACAATATACTGTATTGTATTTCCAATATATTGAATGGTACTATTACAATACATTATATTGTTTTTGTATTGTATTGTATCCGGAATACGCTGATCACCTAAGACCATTTCCCATTGCACGGTGACGTCATCAGAAAATCGCTCTCTTTTTCTCCTTCGGGAAATCTGAAAACAACGGTGCCAGTATCTGCCAAAGTTGACAGGTACTGGCACCATTGTTTTCAAGTTTTGTTAAAGAGCGAAAGAGAGAGCATTTCGCCGTGAAATGCCTAATAGTCCATTTTACGAAACCACAACACTGATGATATTGCTGTTACTTTCACACGTTACGACACCGCTACTGTCAAAATTTCATTCATAAAATAAGCGATCAGCTGTTCACAAACGTACTCGTAAAATGGACATATATAATATATAGAGCTTAGTGACATTTGAACACACGTAGACTAGTATACGCTCGTCATACACAGTTTGTTTTTGTTTTCCTCAAAGAAACTTGCACACGCTTTCCAGACTCATCAAAATGCATATGGAAATATTACCCAATTTGAAAAAAATATACCCGGATTCTGGGTGTTTTTCGAGACAGAGTGCATATTGTTTTCCTCTAAAGCTATCAGTACACACTTTGCCAAATGTGCAAATATTTGCCAAATTTTGACAAATTTATTTGTCATATGTGTACTGACCAAATATATTTGCACAAACATTGATGTGCAAATATTTGTCTAACTTTGTAATAGCCAATACTTGAAGATATGAGGAAATATATATTGCAAAAGTATGCCAAAACAAGTTTTATTTGGTCAACTTTGCAACTCCGTTCAGTTCTCGAGTGGCAAACATGGACAAATAAGAGTTTGTCAAATGTTTGTCTACCGTGTACTGACCTTTGGCAAACAATAGGCAAACGGCAAACGTTAGGCAAACGTCTGAAACGTCAAATAGCCAAATATTTGCACACTTGACAAAGTGTGTACTGATAGCTTAAGGTTCACAACTACATCTATACTAGGGCACCCATACCATTGGGCGTGATAATCACTAATTTGACGTTTGAGCGGTGCCGAATTCATTTGTTGCCATGGTCACGTAAATAACACGGCACCGCTCAAACGTCAGATAGTGAACTCGTGCATCGGTCCATTGGATCAATTGTAAAGTGTGTATCCTTGTTTTGGAGTGCATCACGTATTTTTCGGAAGACACCCTTGAAGAGCAAGTGAACTCGCCGATTTGGGTAAACAAACCACAAGTTTGACAGACTACCACCAAAACAAAAACGTTTTGGATGTTCGTTTCGCGCTGCGATTTTGGTGCCGGTTTTAAGTAATTTTCCTGACCGTAAAAGTGCATATTTTCTGGACATATCGATGGAATCCATACCGGCGAACGCTGTGAAATCGGCCGCTACCGTGCGCGGATCGAAGCTGAGTGCCGCCACCGACAAAGTCAAAGGCCGCCACCGTAAGAAACAAAAGTACAACGCGATCCGGTCGCAGATGGAGTTTTACTTTTCCGATGCCAACCTGACCAAGGACCGATACCTCGGGCAGCGAATAAGGGACGATCCGTGTAAGTGTGTTACTGAAGTTATTTACATACATCTGAGAAATAGAATAAAGGATCTAATTCCGGTCCTGTGCTAGTTTTCGACCCCTTACTGATAGAACAACAATTTAAACAATATTTTAATTTCAAAATCAACAAATGGAACAGGCCTCAAGATCTGCTGATTTTCGTACAAGATCCAATTTTTACTGAAATATATGATCAGTGCCGTACCGTAAGGTTGGTCAAGATAGATCCCACCAAGGGCGATAAGTTGAAACAATTTCTTAATCGATTTTACCAAAATATGTTAAAAGCATTTTGGATTAGAGGATTTGTTACTTAAAAATGTTCAAGAGAAATTATTACGCTCATAAGAAATATTAACAAAGATTTGTTCAAAAATAATTAGGGTTTGTCCATAAATGACTTAGCATTTTAGGGGGGAGGGGGGTCTTCACGAATTTGTGACGAGCGGGAGGGAGGGGTTCCAGCTTATGGACGTAGCATTTTGAATAATTTCGGTGAAAAGTGTAGCGCTGGAGAAAATGACAAACAGTTTTTTTATCAAACTTTTTAGTCTGAATTATTAAACTTAAGTTTTAAATGATGATTCAGCTTCAAAACATTTATATGATAAGAATAAAAAAATATCAAATTATTAAATTTACTAATAAATTTTTAATTTCCCTGACAATCAAACAGATTATTTGAAGGTTTAAATATTTATGTGAGTATTATATTGTATTCGTGTCCAAACTATTTTATTTATAAATAATCAAATTTAAAGTTCAGTAAGTTAAATGAAAATCAATGCTTTATCGGCTTGTTAAATATTGTTTGTCCTTTTGTTAACAAGACATAGCATCAACCGTTGTAGTTTAACTCATATTTTCTGTTGGAGCTTTATTTCCTCAGAAGAATATAATATGCTCATTAAGGCAAATATTAACGTTATTATAGTAAAACAAAATATTTATTCAGTGCGTTCAATGTTGCAGAAGATTTTCACTCAGTCAACTCAACGGTTTGTTCTGATATACCAATGCTCTTCATGGAAAAGCCTGGGTGATAATGAGGACATCAAAATCGAGTATCATTAATTATTCATTAATTTGTTTTTTAATTAATTAATTAAATCATTAATTTGTCGATTGTTCTATCATTAAGTTTTCTATATCACTCGGTAATTCAACAAAAAAAAAAAAAACAATTTTTATTATTTCATTTTTGCATAATGAGTTGTGTAAGAATATTTCATATGGGTGACGATGATGAAGTTTAGTTGAAATATAAATAAAGGTGATTGTATAAAAATAGCTGATTTTTGAAACATTCCAAATATTACAATTGTTATTGTTTCTCTATCTAGTAACTGTTTGGTGAATGGATTTTAATTTAGAGAATAATGACGGAGATCCATTCCAATTTAAGGAATTTTGTTGATCATATTCACTAAAATCTGTTTCTTCACCACGAATAATTAAAAAAAAATCTCTAATTTTGAACCCTTATTCATTACTGAACCCTTACTCATTTGAACCCTTACTCAGCTGTAAACTTGTTCTACGTTTTAACAATAGCAAAAAAACTACAAATTAAATTTAACCTAAATTTAACCAAATTCAATTTAAACTGGGAATCAAAACAATCGCTGGGGAGGGGTACTCCCCCCATATGCTTACGTATGTTCCAAGGGGGGTATCAGCATTTGTAACTAAATGCTACGAGGAGGGAGGGGGGGTGTGAAAAATCAGCGAAAATATGCAACGTCATTTATGGACGGCCTCTTATAGTAATGATTTGTAAATATGGTGGTAAAAAATAATTTGTAAAACAGCTTCTATAGAATATTATTGAAACTTTTCTGTTTGTTTAAGCTCAGATAACTAGAAGTTAAAACTTACAGTTCAGAATTAGTTACAGGTACAGAGTACAGAATTTATTATCATATTTACAAGCAATACTACACAAACACATTAAAATATTATGTTTTCAACCACCAAAAAGCATTTCTTGAGAGGAAGACAGCCGAGGAGTTAAGATTTCATAGAAATCAGATGGCTATCATGAAAAATATCTTTAGAGGAAAAGGCTAAACTTATCCGGGAACAGTCACATTGCGGAAGATATGGCCTTGTCGAACCTGGCAAGGTTGTGGAATTTCAGGCTGTCGCTTGCGGCACCATACGCTGTTACATGCTTCGTCGCCGGTCATGTCCGTTGTAGTATCTACTAGTCATCCGGATCAAACAATCTGTTGATAATTCTCTGTTCAGAATTTTACCAGTCACACTCTACGGACTAAGTTGAAAGGTTGAAATTTTTGCCTTTATTGACGAAGGATCTCAACTAACACTCATAGAGACAGTGGCGATTTCCTAACCCAGTACTTCCCAAACTGTGCGCCGCGGCGCCCTGGTGCGCCGTACAACTTTTCCAGGGGCGCCGCGAGTTGATCCCTACCAAACTTGAAAATAAGCTCATAATCTACTACGTGCTCAGTTAACCTTAACAACATTCGAATTATGTTAAGTTAACCTAACAACATTCAAATTATGTGATGACATTGGTACTGACCCTTTCATAGTTGTACTGCCCATAAACGCATGTCAGTCCCATGTTTGCTGGATTTCCTATTCACATGGGACAATTATGCGTTTATGGGCAGTGTACTCATTGACTCTTATTGAACATTTCAATCATTTATCTGATAATATTGGCTTCGTTATATGCCTAAAAACCTTTTTATAGGGCTTAGCTGTAAAAGTAAGAAGGATAGTGGATTTAATTTTGCAATTATGAAAACATCATTATTTTTTCGAATGTGGACCACATATCATTTTTTTTTCAAGTAGGTTTCCGGAACGATGCATTTTTGTCAGGTCGAAGAACCACATTTTATATTTTTCTTATGAAAGTCTACCATTTTGATTGCTACTTTGAAAAATTATAACCATTTATCACATTCTATATTGATTTTTAAATTATATATTATTTCACCTTTTTAATTTTCAATAATCTAAAAAAATAGAACTGCATGTCAAAAAGTAATACAAAAATCAATAATTTTTAAAAATTATTTTCTCCTAATATAAAATGTGGAGATTAAACTGACGTAAAATGACGTTTAGTTAATTGATTGTGATGCATAAATTAAGATTAAATTTAATGTTGCCAATAATGCTAATAGTGAGGATTAATCGAAGATACACCTCTAGTTTTCCAGAGCACAAAACTGGAGCACCAGATATCCGTTTAAGCTGAAAACATGATCGATTGATCACTCGCTGGTGGAACCAAGAGATCAAATTTTTAGCGTCAATTTATGTCTGATTCTTCCAAAAATTTTTAGCTTGGCCTTGATGCATCTTCACCTTCAAAGTGGAATATTTCCTTATTAACAGAGATGCTTTACGTTTATATATTTTTTGCATTTAATCCTTTATTTGTGAAAATTTTGGATGTTGAGTTGCAAATGATATCTTAATATTTGGCCTAGAATTTGGCTTAATGTCAAGGTATCATTCAAAACTCAACATTAAATAGATATACATAAAATAATTTGTTCTGTGATTACAAAAATTACTCTAATTCTTCCAAAACAGCCTGAGAAAAGCAAGCTCATATAGCTCATATAGATTTTTTTTCAGTGATACTTCTTACCTCTAAGTTATTGTGATGTTTTTCTTGTAATAATTGTTATAATTCAGAAAGTTCAAAATATCTTAAATAATTAAATTGTTCAACTTCCGCGTTTTTCATACTGGTGCGCCGCGCCATTCCCAGAAAATTGTTAAGGGCGCCACGAATATGAAAAGTTTGGGAACCTCTGCCCTAACCTCAAATCTACCTGTTCCACGAATGGAAATTCCTGACTTTACGCAACAAATTTGTATCTACCAAGTGAAGATTTGTTAGAAAGGAACATTCCAATCATATACTATTTGCTTTATGATCTCAATTTGCCGAAAAAGGCATTTTTAGATGCGTAGAACAGGTAAAAAGTGAGGTTACGAGTCGCCTCTGTATAGAGAATGAAGTATCTTCGAAACTTGGAATTTCCGGACCCTGTGAACCCCTCCAATTGTTATGGAAGCAGCGAAACTGTGATTCTCAACGGCTTCTGATGGATATAGTTGGCTCGCAAGGCTCGCAATTGTGAATGCTCGGACAGTCGGAAAATTATTTCTCCCAATTCAGAATTACCAGAGTCTGGCTGCAAAATATCACCATCTTCGTGGACTTCCAATAAAGGATTATGAACAAGTAGTTCCAAAATTACTGATTGGTCTTGACAACCTGAAACTCACAATACCGCTGAAAATTCGAGAAGGAGGTTGGAGTCATCCCATGGCAGCCAAATGTCGTCTTGGTTGGAGCATCTATGAATGTTCTCCAAGTGAGGCCATACCGATCACTTGTGGGTTTCATGTTGGAGGATGAACCAATCACGAGCAAAAATTAAATCAGCTAGTCCGCAACTATATAGCTTTGGACAATTCTGGAATCGTATCACCAGCGACTCTGTTGAAATCTGAAGAAGATCAACGCGCACGTGAGAAAATGGAATCGACTACTAAACTAAACGACTAAAATATTTATCTGAAAACACATATAGTTTTTTTCCATATAGCTTTTCACATAACGCTCATCAATTTATCACATAAACCTGTGCGGTTTCGTTTTAATTATATTCATCTGATAAAACACATACAAGTCATGCATATTGAAGATAAGAACCATTGGATGTTGCCAATGAGTGTTATGTTAAATTCAGATGACAAATATTAGTAATGTCAGTGATTTATATATGATAGTATAATAAATTTTCGATGCTTTCATTTCAGATTTCAGTAGAATTTACAATATAATTATTATTGAAACATCGTTTATTTAATCAACTATTAATTACAATGGATAGCCGATCACATTAATTGGTATAGTTTTAACTTGAAACACATCTCATACGATTCTGAACACTGCTGGGTGTTCGGAGCTTTTCCTTTCGTCCTTGTTCCGCCATCTCCAGCTTACAATCTAAGTGATGTTTCCTGTAAATTAAATTCCAAAATTCATGTACATCCATTTTGTGTTATGAATATTTTACTTACCCTTCTTTCGCCTTGACGTTATAATTCCAATTCATGTTGCTTGTAATTTAAAGCGACTTAAATGCACCAAACTGAAATTATGAAACTCGCCATCACGAAAATACGAATAAAATAAGGAAATAATATGAACGAATTTTCACATCGACAAATCACATAACATTCATCGGATTGCACACATGACTTTTGTTCATATACAATTCACAGTATTGGTAAATGAATGGTATTAAACTGCCCATAAATGCATGTCAGTCCCATGTTTGCTGGATTTCCTATTCACATGGGACAATTATGCGTTTATGGGCAGTAAACATCATAATGAGTTTTATGTGTTCTTGAAATGAATATCATTGGATGCACATAAAATGAATTGGATTTCAATTATCGCAAGGGTATGTGAGGTTTTTAATATTTTCTATGATATTTGTTGGTTCAGTGTACTCTATCAACAGAGTCTTGCATTTTGGCGATACGAAGGTTCGTTGCACGTCGTGGTCCTCCAGCTGAAATATTCAGCGATAACGGGACGAATTTTCATGGAGCAAATAATATACTGAAACAGCAGATTACAGAGCGCAACAAAACCTTAGCCGCTATCTTCACCAATGGTAAAACAAAGTGGTCCTTTAACCCACCTGGAGCTTCCCATATGGGGGGAGTGTGAGAGCGAATGGTCCGGTCAGTAAAAATGGTCATAGGAACGTTTATCCATGCTACTAGAAAGCCGAATGACGAGACGATGGAAACAGTTCTCATCGAGGCCGAGGCAATGATAAACTCGCGACCGTTGACTTACATTCCCATAGAATCCGCCGACCAAGAATCACTTACTCCTAACCATTTTTTACTCGGGAGCTCTACTGGAGTCAAGCAACTTCCTGTGTTACCAATGGAATATCGCTCGACCCTCAGAAGCAGCTGGAAGTTAGCACAACACTTAGCAGACGGTTTTTGGAGAAGGTGGCTGAAGGAATACCTGCCAGTAATATCGCGATGATCGAAATGGTTTGACAACGAGAGGGATATTGCGGTTGGCGATTTGGTGCTAGTCGTGAACGGAGCTATTCGGAATCAATGGATAAGAGGACGGGTCGAGAAGGTGATACCCGGCGCGGATGGAAGGATTCGTCAAGCATGGGTGGGCCGGCTGGAGGATTGCATCGCCGGCCAGCGGTGAATTTGGCGCTGCTCGACGTCAGTGAAGATGGTGAACTTAGCCAGGTTATCCGGGGACGTTCATAGAAGGGAGACTGTGACGGCGAATAGCTCTAACTGCGGATACTGCTTTCGCATTATTTGCATAGGACCTTCAGAGTCAATACTTCACTGACGTCAAAGGATAATGATGTAGCGTTATTACCCAAACGGAGTACAAGTGACTGAACGAATCTCCGCAAATCCTAAAATTACTGCAATATTTTTTCTCCAAATGAACTCTTTAAAATTAATTAATTTTGTTGAATTCTTATTGATAGTTTTCGAAATTGTCTATTCGTGAGTGAAACTTTCAAAATTTGCTTTTCACTCCGTTACCTTTCCGCGAAAAATATAAGATGACCAAAACACGGTTCAATTTTGTGTTATACGGTTCAGAAACCTGCAGTGGGACTGACGTGAAGTTACTTTTCATCATAAGACAATTCAACTTGGTGTTTTTTCCTAATTTCACCGAACAAAAAGTGTTGTCTGATTAGTGCAGCTGAAAGATGATTGGAAGTTATGTTGAAAACTTATATCAACTCAATTTTGGCCGAAATGCAGATGGGACTGACTTGCGATTCACTGCAGTGTAACTCGTAAAAATTATACGTTATTTCTAGTTGCCTATTAGAGCTCTTATAATCAAGCGTGTCGTTTACCAAGACAAATCCTATTATTCAACCTTTACTCATTTTCCAAACTCCTAGTATTTTCTCGGAGAAATGCAGACAACTCAACGGCTTGCTTGAAGTGAGTTACACGTCAATATTTCCTTCCGACGCAACCGGCGCCGGTATTGCTCAGTACAAAGAATGGGAACTCCAATCCTTGCACACTGAGGGTGCATCTAATCCCTACAAAAGTTTTTCTAAGCAATAACGGTGTATCAACTGCGGTCGGTTAATCATGTTCATTTATGGATCGAATTAACGTGCTTTCAACCTATTGCAGTCATCCCCCTGGAGGAGTTTCTCAAATTCAACCGGATAAAACAGCTGGCTGATAACGTCGAAGACATTGCAACTGCGCTGAAGAATTCAGACCTGCTACTGCTCTCGGATGATCGCAGCAAAGTGCGCCGTGTGACGGAACCAACGGAGCGAAGTAACTGCGAGCAGTGCACAATCTACGTGGAGTGCCTCCCTCCGAAAGCCGACCATGACTGGGTACGGAACGTATTCTCGGCCTATGGCAAGGTGGCCTACGTCTCGTTGCCCAAGTTTAAGTACTCGAAAAAAATCAAAGAGTTTGGGTTTGTAGAGTTTGAGGAGGAATCTAGCGTGCAGAAAGCCTTGAAGACATTCCAAGCGTTCGGCGGAGTGTTGAGCTATGAGGATACGGATCCCGCCAAATTGGTCAGCATTGCAAGTTTTGGCAAGGAAAAGGACGAAGAGGAACGTCATGAAACCAAGGGCGAAACCGAGGAGGACCAGCCAGCGAAGGCGAGTCAGCAGGAGGAGGTCAAAGAGCACGACGATTTGGAGCCACCACCTGCGAAGCGCATCCGTACGGACGACGGCGGGCATGATGGATCCGATGCGGATGAAAGGGATAAAGATAGTGCAAGTGGCGAGTCCGGTAGCGAGAATGAAGAAGTGACTCCAGACGATGGCAAGGAAGCTGCGAAAGGGGAAGAATGCGATGCAAAGAAAAAGCGACGACGTAGGAAAGGAATCAGCGGCGTCAAGAAGGAAATCCAACAGGACGACAAGGTTTATGAGCTGAAAATTATGACGAAGTAAGTAGACAGTGGAGGATGGATCACCAACTGGTGAGCTCGTTTCATGCTTATGATAACACATTTTTATTGTGGCAACGTTAACCCCTTATTGACTGTAACACAAAATTTTGATAACTATATGAGCTATCAACTATATGAGCTATCACCCCTCCTAGACCGTATCCTGAGGCATCAAATACAACCACTATTGGCTTCCATGGGTCATAAAATTCCAGAAAATCAGTTTCTAAAAGTGCTGCTTTGCTCAGTTCAAAAGCCCCTTGGCATTGTTCACTCCAAGCAAATTTCACATCTTTTTTCAGTAAATTGTACAAGCAATACAATCTGGATGACAAATGTGGAATAAACTTGTTATAATAGTTGATCAACCCTAAAAATGACTTTAATTCCGTTACATTTTTAGGCACTGAGGCATTTTGAATTGTTGAAATTTTACCAACACATGGCAACAAACCCTTCTCTCCTATGATATGTCCCAAGAATATCAATTCCTTTACAACAAATTTGCACTTTTCCCAGTTTACTTTAATGTTTGCCTCAATGAGCCTTTCCAATACCAAAAAGAGCTTTCTCTTGCAGTCGTTCAAGTCTTTACCTGCAATTAACACATCATCTATTGTCAGTGCAGACAAAAACAAGAACGAACACAAACTTCGCTCAACTACTTCACGCGACCAACACGACATTTTCATGTTAGTGCTCGAGCGAAACAGGCTATTTCAATGCGTCGCTGGAGCACTAAACTGCAAAGCGCTCAATAGTCCAGCGACGCGACAGTTGAGCGACGTTGCAGCGATTACTCGTATGCACAATAAATACACATATACGCCAACGATTCCTCTCAAAACTTGTTCCATAATTTGCTGAAAGATTGATGCACTAGACGAAGCCCCTTGTGGCAGTCTATTGTACGTATATAAACCTTTAATTGTGTTTATTACCATAAATTTCTTTGACCTACTAGACAAAGCTAATTGTGTATAAGCTCCTTCCAGGTCAAGAGTGCAAAAATACTTGCTCCCTGCCAGGTTTGCAAATAAATCCTGAGCCGTAGGAAGCGGATACGTATTTGGAATAATAACTTTATTAATCGATACCTTACAATCTATAACAAGTCTTATTTCGTTGTTCTTTTTCACCACCACAACTACAGGAGAAGCCCACTCGCTTGTTTTACCGGCGTTATAACATTTTCTTTTTCTAACTTGTCTAAATAGTTTAAAATTTTATCCCTCAGCCTGTAGAGAACGTCATAGGCTTTTTTGAAAATTGGTGTATTATCTTTAAGCACAAGCTCTGCCTCAAAACCAATAATAGGCGTGGAAAAAATCTTTATAAAAACATTGCTAAACCTTTGTTTAATTTCTTCAATTTGATTACCTTGGTGAGATTCAGTAACACTGTTTATCTTTGATGGATTCAAAAAGTTTTGTCTTCAATTCGGAAAAAAAATTGTCTAACCATGTTCGTCCTAATAGGGGAATGAAATTATGAGTACAGTTTAGAACTAAAATTTTTAATTGAGTCTCTACTTCTCTATAGCGAACTATTACAGTTGCTTCCCCCTCAATTTGTAACTTTGAATCATTAACGACAACTAGCTGTTTTCTACACTGTCTCAGAGGCTTATTAATAATGGAAGAATATTGGCCATTGCTCATAACAGTGACTGCTGAAACACAGTCCACCTCCATCGTAATCAATTGCCCTTCAATATGTAAATCTAATAAACAAGGCTCACTAACTTTATTGATTGAGGACACTAACATACACGAAAATTCACCTGCATCATTATCGTCGTCCTCCTCACTATCTGTGTCGTGTGTCGTCATGCGGTTCAGCATTTAGTTCAAATGACTGTCCGCAGTGGGGCCTGGCTTGTAGCTTTCCACGAGATTAACCGCGTCACGCCTAAGGTTTTTCAACCTAAAACATTTTCGTTTTATATGCCCTTTGGCACCGCAAAAATCGCAAGTGAAACCCGAATAATTTGGACGCTTTTTAATTTGGTTCCGTTTCCATTCTGGTGAATGAGAGCTTTCCCCCCACTTATTGTCAATTCTTCTGCCATTAGTGCGACCATTATCGTAATTATCATAAGGTCTCCGTGCTAATCTATTTTTCACGGGCCCTCTGACTGAAGCAACTTGTTCTACATTTTGATTTGCAATAGCGTACGTCGTCAATAATTTATTTAAAGTTTTTCCTGGAGTCTGCAAATTATTACCAGCCACACCTAAGCTCCTGGCATTCGCGCCGGCTATTTCCCAGGTAGTTATGATTTTTTTCCGTGATAACAAAAGTCAAATTTTCTTCATTAGGTAATCTTTGTTGCAAGGCCACTTCCCTGAACAAAGCCACTATGCGGTCTCTATTTGCCATATCTTTGAAGGTACCAAATGAACAAAATTCCGCTTGTAATTTCACGGATAAAACAAAATCTTCCAGCGACTCATCTGGTTGCTGTATACGATTATTGAATTTAAATCGTTGGATCAAATCAGATTCTGTTTTATCTAATCTAGTTTTTAGCCTGGCAATCAGATCTGCATAAGAAATCTCACTCACATTCATATTTGGGTATAATAGTTTAATTTCTTTATACACTACAAATCCTCCTAGAGTGATGAAGTGAGCTTTCTTTAGGTCATCGCCAATACCATTTGCTTGAAAGAAAAATTCTAAACGATCGACCCAATCCGCAAAGGAAACTCCTCTGCGAAATGGTTCTATTACAGTAGCCATGCTTGGTTGGGCCATTTTCTTTGGATACTATATATCCCACAATACGTATCAAACAAAAGGTATTGAACTGTAACAAAGGATGAATAAGAAATTCAAAAACTCACCAGAGCTCACACTTCGACCTTGGCCGACCTTGAAACCTATTGGACATTTCTTGATGCAACGTTATCGGCTCACCGCTTCCCGGGCGTATCCGTACCAAAATCTGACACAGGTACCGGTCGCTGCACCGTCGATGATGGTGATATGCACGCAGAAAAACCAGCGAGGTTCAAGTCACTAATCTGTCGATTGATGGTCTAAAAGTCCCCAAGCATCAAGCGAAGGAAATGCAAGCCTAAAAAACCTATATAGTAGGAAAGAAAGGGAACTCTCTTAATACCACACAATAATTTGTTGGAAGCCAATCAGTCTTCAAATATGTCGTTTAAGAAAGGAATTTATATGGGTTCTGATGCGAACAATAGGTGTGTTCACATAGCAATTATTCGCAGCTACAATTGGTGTAAGGTACCGCGGGGCAAGTGGGTAAATGGGGTAAGTGAAAACAATTGATATATTTTACTGAATATGTGAATTAACGTTTTAAACTCATGCGTAAACCTTTGAGGCCATTGAGAACATTACGATAGGTAAGAAATTTCTGAGATTTTTCAGCCATTATTGCATAATAGAGCGAAAAATTGTTAACCTGTCAACTGTTACTCCGTAACAAGTTGGCGGCGTACAATTTTATTTTAATATTTTCAGTGGAAAAAAGTTGCGGAAAATAATTTCCTGTACCACTTCTTAGTTGTCCTCAGTGACAGTTTCAAACTGCAATAAAAAAAAGTTTTAGAATTAATTCGACGTAGACCTAAAAATAACTAAATTTATACACCGTCAATTTTCTTATCAGGTGGGGCAAGTGAAAAGTTTATCATTAGAGATTGAATTTGTGTTTTCTTTTTAAGTAGCCATAAGTAAACATGGTTCGCAATTATCATAGAAAAACATAACGTGCTGATAATTCAAGAAACACTATACTCAAGCGTTAAAAGCTATTAGAAATTATGGAACTTCTCTAAAAGATGTTGCCAAACATTACAATATTAATATGTCTACTTCGGGCAGCCAATTAAAAGGAAGACGTTGACTGAAAAGTTGCAATATTAGAGAACACACGGAAATCTCGTGGAATGTCTATGTAAAGATAGTTCAAAACATAAAAATGGGGTACAGGTCTATCCACATAAAAAATATTCTAAATACGTTATTGAAGGATTCCGTTTGATTTCTCCCGAAGAGTTATCCGACGTCATATCCGACTATTTCAAAAACAAATAACGAGCGGTGGAAATTCTACAGAGCAGAAATGCAATTGCTGTCCTATAATGTAAGAACTAACATTGGAAATGTTGCAGTTATAATGTTGTCGAATCATTTCAACTAACATAACTCAACAGAAGAAAACTCAAGTGAAAAGAATAACATTTTCTTTGTTTACATGTTACTTATGTTATTGTTCATTGGGAAGGCTTTAAAAATGTCAAAGCTAATAGAAATCGTGAATATAACTGTTTGTTTTTGAATTTATTGTTCCAAACGGTAAACTTTTCACTTGCCCCACTTTTGGGGCAAGTGAAAAGTAAGGAGACATTTTTTAAAAACTTTTTCTGTATTTTTTTCTTCAATTTTTCATAAAAATCAATTTCAGCATGCTGTTTATATTTGGTGGGAGTCAAGCTAAAAAATATACACGACCTCATTTGTTTCAATTAAAAGTCTCTAGAATTTGAAGAATCTCAACTATGCGAATTCCATTACCCACTTGCCCCACGGTACCTTACAAAAGAACACGCTTTAAACCAAAATGGCGCGAAATCACTGAACCAATACAGTCCTGCATGCACTCGAACTAGTTTTGCAATTAATTGGTTTCACTGTACGATTCCAAATAACTTTAGCCACTTTAAATTCACTAAGGGCCGATTTCTTCACCTTCGCTTAAGCTGTAAACCACGCTTACCCATACGATTAAACCAGGTTTAAGGCCTAAGCGGTGGTGAAGAAACCGCTTATAAGTCACTTTTTCTCGTCGCCAACTTTTATGTCCGGCACTTACAACGCAAGCAAGGGTAGATTGGTATGAGGTTTTCGGTGTCAGCTGCAAAAAGGAGAACACGTCTATCTTCTAGCTCTGTACAAACGAAAGTGAACGATCGAATGTAGTTTATTTCCGATCTCAGCTATACTGTCCTACATGTACTCAAGTGTTGGTATTCGACCACAGTATATTCTAAAAACAGTGAAGGCTCTGTAGAGCGGACACTTCAGCCATAACTTTTTCAAATCTCAATCGATTTCTATAATATTTGTTGGTATTTCTCTTAGGGGCGATTTCTTCACCCCCGTTTAGGCCTTAAACCTAGTTTAATCATATGGGTAAACGTGGTTTACGGCTTAAGCGAAGGTGAAGAAATCGGACTTACTTGAACAACATTCGAATCACCATAACATTTATTACAGCTATGAATCTAAAAAAGACACTTTTGTCCCACTTTAGTCTAACTAACATAACATGTTCCTTGCAGACGAGAATGGAGAAGACTGCGCAACAAGTATCTCAACCTTCAGAGAGCCGAAGCAAAAAAGCTCAAAAAGCTGTTCAGTGACTCTCGTAGAGTCAGCAAACCCACCCAAAACCGCACACCAAATGCGTCGCTATCCGGTTCAAAAGCGGTGAAATCTTCTCCGAGGGTCAACTTCTACGGTGCACTGACCGATGAGGAGGTGGCTGCTGAAGCCAACAAGCTGGAAGAACAGGAGCAGCAAGCAGTCAAGCTTCCACTGTTCTCCTTCGAACCAGGACTGATTGTGAACATCAAATTCCGGGTTCCGTGTGCCAACGTGAAGGACTTCAAAGCCGAGCTAAAACAGTATCCATACGTGAAGTACACCGATCTGAAGGAAGCCGACATGGAAGCGTTTGTGCGAGTGGACAAACCGAGCTCGGCGAACCAGCTGGTCAAAGAGTGCAGCAGTGCCGAGTACAGCGCCCAGATCTTGAGTGGCGAAACGGAGAAGACTTACTGGGACAAAATCAAACAGGACCGGGACGACAAGCTGAGCAAGAAGGTAAAGGTGGAAAAGTTGAGAGGCCGGACCAAACTGATGAAGAAAGTTAATACCCACATCAAATTCGACGACGACGATTGAAGGATGCGGAATTAAACTTTGAACTTGTATGTACGAAAATGTATCGGAAATACATACTCATTTGCGAACTGTTATTCATTTTTTTCATTCCTTTATTAGTTTTATTTCAAATATTACATTTATTTCTTAAAATCTAGGTGTTCTGTGTTAGGAACACTATCATCCTAATTTGGTAAAACCATAATAAGGCTTTTATTGACAGTTTGTTAAAAGCAGCAAAAGCGATAAAAGATACTCAGCTAAGATTGGTTTGCGTTCTAGCTGTATTGACCTAAGACAAGACCGGACAGGTCGAAGTACAAAAATGAAAATTTAGGCTTGGTTTGCCGCCTCAAGGTAATCTATTGGCCTATCTTTATTTGTGGGAAATTGAGGCAGAAGTGTTGTTGAGTGATTTCAAAACGATTTTTCTGTACGCAAAAGAAAACATAAGGGTAAATCCGAAAGGGATTCGCTGTAGAAAATTTCTGCCAGAAATCATAGCGTTTTTTTAGTTGCAAATTAGACTTTAGGCATGGGCCAATATATGTGAAACAAATATTACGGAACAATAAGTATGCAGTTGGACCTACTGGAGGAGGCACAAAAATCATACAATTGCTTTATTGTTAACTTCAAAGTAGTTCAAAGGGTAAGTGCGTTGCTACGTTCAAGAAAAGTAAACAAATACTTGACCGAAAGGATCATGATATTTCCAACATAGAGCTCAATTTCAAATTACATTTCTGCTCAGCTGTGTACTGCGATTAAAGATAAATCATTTCCTTGATTTCCAAGAAATTTCACACGAATCGAGACAAGCGATCACTTGTTTTGCAGTAAACCAGCTCTAATAAAACATAAACTTGTTATATTTCTAGTAGGATTAAATAAATGACTTACAAATAAAAAGTTTATTGATAAAAGGATTACAACGAAATTTATTTTATCAAACTCTAAAAAAGTTCTTTATTTTGAATAATAAAATGAGCATGGTTTTAACTGTTGTTTACAAAGTATTGAGTTAGGTCTTCTGCCGAGAATCAATAAGCGCTCCGTACTTTAAACATAACATTTAATATTTTAAACGTGATAGACAATTAAAAGCTAAAAAATGATCTATCTCGAAATGTATTCAACAGATTCCCCAATAATCGAAGTCCTGTTTGCGTTCACCACTATTTAAAATATATTAAAGTATTTAGTAGTCAACGAAACCCTTTTTCTAATTCTCTACCAAACCACTATATCCTTGCCTATGAAATTCAAAAGGCACCCGACGCTTGAAGGAACACGAATACAATTCTTGTTAGACATAACATATGTTCTACATAATCAATTACAACTGTTTAGTTATTCGAATTATTGATTATAATTTGGATAATCTGATAGACATTTAACAGTTCATATCCGCGCGAAAGCTTCAAATCAACTTTCAAAGTCGCACCAAACAAACCTGTATTGTAATAGCTTTGTAATTCTCGATACATTGATTCAAAATTCTAAAACGTAGACATTTCTATTACCTTATCATGTTCAAAAACCATTCAACGCAACTAGTGACTATTCGTGGCATCTCACTATAAACAATGCTATTATGAATACCACTTCACTGCAGTTGTCACTTCACTGAGTTCATTTTCAGTCACTTCACCGTCCGTGACAACGGGAATAGAGCAAAACAAGTGAAGTGACTGGAAGGTGAAGTGTAAGTGAGCGTGAAAGTGATATTCAGAATAGGGCCCCAATTGCCTGTCAGAAAAGACCACTTCTCATTGGTCGTTTTGACAAAGGCCTACTTTCACATCGTTGAGTTTGATTGCAACATGGCACTTGCTAGCACGGCCGTGTTGCTAGTTCATCGGTTAGAGTTTTCATCTAAAATTTGGAAATTTTCAATAAAATCTTTTTATTTCAAATCTATTTATATTCGATGTAAAGTTCAAAGCATGTACTCCTACAATGTTGAAATACATAAAAATGCCTAATTGAGACCAATATAATGGAAATTGTGTCAATTCTCTCTAAAATATCATCGGTCTTGAATTAAAACCTGATTTGTTTTTAAATAGAGCATGCTCTATTGCACTAAATGAATGAATCGTACAAGAAACAACCAAATTATGAGCCTTTATATTTGGATTTGTTCACAAGATTTGCTTAAAAATGATACTGATAACACTGGCTTTTGTATCGTCAGGGTTATCGACTGAAACACAACGGGGCAGTCTTAGTTGAGCTGTCACGTCCTGTCCTAGGTATTGACCAATGAGAATATATACCGAGGTGAGGAAATGACATTTAGTGTGCGTGACATCCGTGTACGGTGCAAAATGTTTCACCAATACAAGCGAGCGAGCTCCCATAAGAAGACGTGTAAATTAGTGACGTAGTTATTTTTGTTTACGTTTTTTCTCTTTACTAATACACAGCCATTGCTTCTTCTTCCACACCTTAGTATATATTCTCATTGGTCATTTAGCATTATTGACTGTTTAACGATAAACTTGCGACGATCGACGCGCCACCATATTTCATATAACAGAGGTTACTAGAACTAACTTGGAGGTGATGATTTGGAGGTTATTTGGCAATTTGGAGTTTAAAGTCACCTCCAAACACTAGCGATTTTGCGGTGGGATGTTGACGTTTGATCACGAATCAACGGAAGAAAGCTGGATAGAATTTGGCCTTAGCTCAAGAATCAAGATATCAGCAAATAATAGGGTCCTAAAGCCCTGTCCCAATTTTAGTGCCAAACGCTTAAGTTTAGGCCAAAAACACATGTTTACTCAGTTTTTTGATGTTTTTCATTTGTTGGAGTCCAAAAGAATTTGTTTTATGGGTTTTAGATTTTGTCACACCCCTTGGCTTGAACTCAGATTTTTGGGTGTATTTTGTTTTCCGTGTCCCTTCCGAAATGTTAGATAGGAACAACCCCAGTGCTAAAATTAAAACCCATGTGGTGTTTTTGTCGACTAAACGAACGTCAAACATGATCTTAAGTGTCAAGGTTTATTTAAGGACCCAATTTTTAAATTAAAGTTTAAATATGATATAGCCGTTATTTGAGCGGGAAAAAATGCTAAAGTAGTTGCAGTAACATGCTTTTTCGTGTTATTAAATAAAAACAAGATTTCATTAAACATTTTAGCACCCTATTTGTCCAAAACATTGTAGTAGATAAAAACGACACTGGCGGGATTCGAATCTACGACCCTCAGCTTGGTCTTGCTGAATAGGTAGCTGCAGCTATTTGGGCACATTTTTGAAATAATTTTCTGTTGAATAACTAGGTAGGTATTTGTCGAAGTGGTTTGAACGATAAAAGTATTGAGGTGGACAATCCCGTAGTCCTACGTCATTCGACCTAAGCGGCGAAACCCCTTCGCGCGTATTTTGTTGTCAGTAGCAACAACAACATCATTAGTTGAAAAACGTTTCTGTGAGAAACACGCGTTTTAATAAAAGTTAATTTTCTTTCACTTTGTAACAACGTTTGTTACTTTTATTTCGACGATCGAACCATTCCCTCATTAGGTTATGGGCCCAGTATTCGCGAGTGTCGGAAATTCGGTCGGAAGTAAAAGTTTTGCACGGTACGGAATCATGGAACGAGAGGGCGATCTTGCGCGTGTGCCACTTTTTGATGGCTCAAACTACCCGGCATGGAAGTTTCGGATGCTGGCCCTGCTCGACGAGCACGAGCTGATGGACTGCATCGAACAGGAGGTGGCGGAAGTAGAGGAGCTTGAGATCAAGCAGGAGGACACGGCTGAGGAACGCCAGCAGAAGACGAAAGCGGTGGAGAAAAGGAAGAAGAAGGACAAACGATGCCGATCGTTGTTGATTTCCCGCATCCACGACAGTCAACTCGAGTACATCCACGACAAACCGACCCCAAAAGCGATTTGGCTAGCGCTGCAGCGGATTTTCGAGCGTCGGAGCATTGCTAGTCGCTTGCATCTGAAGAAGCAGCTGATTACTCTTCGGCAGGACGGCGCCAGCCTGCAAGAGCATTTCCTCCGGTTCGACCGGATCGTTCGGGAATACAAATCCACCGGTGCTGGTATTGATGATCTCGATATCGTCTGTCATCTGCTATTGACGCTGGATTCAACATACGCGACGGTTGTGACAGCCATCGAGACGATGCCGGAAGATGCATTAACGCTGGAGTTTGTGAAATGTCGATTACTCGACGAAGAAACGAAGCGAAAGAGTGCAGATGTCGAATCCCTTTCGACGAAGCCGGATGCAGCAGCTTTTTCTGGATCACGAGCTCGAAACTCATCGAAGCAGCAGCAGAAGAAGAAAGTGTGGAAATGTTTTGGCTGCGGCCAAGAGGGACACAGAGTCGCCGAGTGTCCAGAGAAGAAAAAGAAGAACGACTCGAAGAAGACGAGTGCGCACTACGGTGCAGGCGGAAAAGGTGTGTGTTTCGTCACGGCGGAAGCGATTCCGAATAAGAAGAAGAAAGTAGTGACGTGGATTATCGATTCCGGCTCATCGGAGCATATCGCGAACGATAGTGAGCTTTTCGATGAGTTGATACCGTTGCAGAAGCCGATGGAAATCGCTGTCGCCAAACAGGGACAGTCGATCGTCGCGAAACATCGCGGCGTGATTCGTTTGTGTTCGGTTGTGAACGGTGAATCGATTCCGATAACATTGCGGGACGTACTTTACATTCCGGAAGCAAGTGTCAATCTCTTGTCGGTGCGTAAAATTGAAATGAACGGACTGAAAATCGTGTTCGCTAGTGGCGCAGTCAGCATCGCACAAGAATCGGGTGTAGTGGCGATTGGAAAACGACGTGGAAAACTGTACGAACTGAGCCTCCACCGAGAAGAGGAGTGTGGGGAAAAATCGTCGCTCTACTCGTGCGGTCGCGTACCCAAAGAGCTGGAACTGTGGCACCGTCGGTACGGCCACTTGAGTGCGAAAAATCTTGAAACTTTAGTGCGAGATAAGATGGTCGTTGGACTTGATGCCAAGCTTGGCACGAAAGACAGTGACGAAATAGTTTGTGAGTCATGCATCGCCGGGAAGCAGACTCGAATGCCCTTCTCCGCGCGCGAGGGTAGACGGTCGTCGCGAGTTTTGGAACTAATCCACTCGGACGTGTGCGGCCCTGTATCGCCCGTGGGGTTCGACGGTGAGACCTACTTCGTCACGTTTATCGACGATTGGAGTCGATTCACGGTAGTGTATCTGATGAGTTCCAAGGATCAGGTCACCAGCAAGTTCAAGGAGTACGAAGCCTACGTGTCGGCGAAGTTTGGAAACAAGATCTCGCGGTTCCGCTGTGACAATGGCGGTGAATACAGAGCTGGCGCATTCCGGAAGTTCTGCAAGAAGATGGGAATTCAGATTGAATGGACCGTCCCTTACACTCCGGAACAGAACGGCGTCAGCGAACGGATGAATAGGACGCTAGTCGAGAAGGCGCGTTCCATGCTGGAGGATTCCGGAATCGACAAGAAGTTCTGGGGTCCGGCGATCCAGACTGCGGCGTTTTTATCAAACCGCAGTCCAGCGAGTGCACTCGACAGCAAGAAAACCCCGTTCGAAGTATGGGAAGGACGTAAGCCAAATGTGCACAAACTGCGAGCGTTCGGAGTGGATGTCTACGTGCACATTCCAAAGGAACACCGGAAGAAGCTGGATTCGAAATCATGGCGAGGGGTGTTTATTGGCTATTCCCATAATGGCTACCGCGTATGGGATCCAAGGCGGAAGACCGTTGCAGTTGTGCGTGACGTGATTTTCGTCGAAAGTGGTAGAAGCGATGTTCCCTTGGTTCGGGGGAGTACAGCAAGTCAAGACTACGTTCGTGTACCGGGAATGCCGGAAGAAGCTGACAACGACAGCGAAGTAGCTGTAGAAGATATCGTGGACGAAGAAAATTTCGATAGCTGTGTAGAGGAAACCATTCGAGGAGATGGAGGAGAAAGCACAACGGAAAATGATCAGGAGGAATGGCAAGGACAACGTCGTCGAAGCCAGAACTCACGGCGTGCGGAAAGCACTCCGAAAAGTACGCCCCGTCCGCGGCGAGAACGTCAGCCTCCAACGTGGCAACGGGACTTCGAGATGGATTACACCGGATTTGCTCTCAGTGCTACCAGCTTCGTGGAGAATCTTCCGAGTTCGCTGTCGGAAATGAAGAAGCGAGCTGATTGGCCGAAGTGGGAAGTAGCTGTTCGGGAAGAAATGGAAGCCTTGGAGAAAAACAACACCTGGTCGTTGACGAAGATTCCAGAAGGTCGTGTGCCGATTACCTGCAAGTGGGTGTTCCGGCTGAAGCGGGATGAAGACGGCGGCAAGAATCGCTACAAGGCCAGGCTCGTAGCCCGCGGATTCACTCAAAGGTATGGATTCGATTATGCGGAGACTTATTCCCCAGTTGCGAAGTTAGACACACTTCGGACAGTCTTAGCAGTTGCCAACCACGAGAAGATGGCGGTCCATCAGATGGACGTAAAAACCGCCTTCTTAAACGGAAAAATTTCGGAGGAGATATATATGGTCCAGCCGGAAGGATTCGAGAAAGGTAAGGGTCTGGTGTGCCGCTTAAACCGTTCACTGTACGGCTTGAAACAGGCGTCGAGGGCCTGGAACGAGCGGTTCCACGTTTTCGTCGAGAAGCTTGGGTTCAATAGAGGAGCAAGTGATCAGTGCCTTTACGTGAAGCGAACCAAAAACGGTCCACTGTTTCTGATTATCTATGTGGACGATATTTTGATTATCGGTTCGCATTTGAAGGAGATCGAGACGGTGAAGAGATCCCTGGCCGGTGAATTTGAGATGAAGGACCTGGGGGAGGTGAAGAGCTTCCTCGGCATGAAAATTGAGCGTGTCGTCAATGAGAGGTACCTGCGGATTAGCCAGCGCACTTTTCTGGAAGACCTGTTGCGGCGGTTCAATATGCAGGAGTGTAAGCCGATTTCCACACCAATCGAATGTCGTTTGCGGTTGTCGAAAGGAGAAGAGTCCCAACGAACGGAGAAGCCATATCGCGAGTTGATTGGGTGCCTTATGTACGTCGCCCTGACATCGCGGCCCGATCTGTGTGCGGCCGTCAACTATTTTAGTCAATTCCAGAGCTGCCCAACGGAAGAACACTGGGTGCACTTGAAGCGAATGTTGCGGTATATCCGTGGCACGTTGGACCTTGGACTGGAATTTCGAGGAAGCAACGAGGCACCGGTTATGGAAGCATTTTGTGATGCCGACTGGGCAAATGATCCGATAGACCGGCGATCACTCACCGGATATGTGTTCCGGGTTCATGGATGCACGGTTGGTTGGCTTACCAGGAAGCAATCGACTGTGTCCTTGTCATCGACCGAGGCCGAGCTGGTTGCACTTAGCGTGACCGTGTGCCACGGTATCTGGATGAAGCGACTGTTGCAGGATTTGGGCAAAGAGCTCGAAGGACCTGTGACTTACTACGAAGACAATCAGTCAACCATCAGGGTAGCAGAGGACGAGAAGGACGCTGGTCGCATGAAGCATGTAGACGTGAAGCACCGTTTCGTGCGAGAGCTGATTCAGCAAGGACAAGTTGCCCTACGCTACAAGCCTACCAATGATCAACTCGCTGATGTCATGACCAAGGGATTGCCAGCAGGAGTGTTCCAGAAACATCGGGCCAGCCTTGGATTGATGGCCTCCGGGAATTGAGCGGGGGTATTGAGGTGGACAATCCCGTAGTCCTACGTCATTCGACCTAAGCGGCGAAACCCCTTCGCGCGTATTTTGTTGTCAGTAGCAACAACAACATCATTAGTTGAAAAACGTTTCTGTGAGAAACACGCGTTTTAATAAAAGTTAATTTTCTTTCACTTTGTAACAACGTTTGTTACTTTTATTTCGACGATCGAACCATTCCCTCATTAAAAAGTTATCATGTAAGTTCTTAGGATTTTTCGAATAAAACATAAATTAAATTTTGAACTTGTACCTTTATTACGTAAAAATATGTATTGGAAATACATAGGTACTTTTGCATATTTCTCGCGACTCTCTACTTAACGCTTACCTCACAGTTCAGCTCGTCAAATAATGCTTCTTCGTCACTCAATTTGAATTGCGCTGCTGTCTGTAGCTTGAGCTACACAACATTCCAGCTGGTGTTGCTCAAATTGGGCAGTGCTGTTGAACGACATCAGACATCCAGCGCAGGTGATTCGTAAAACTGGAGTGGTGGGGGTGGAAATGGCAACTTGTGCTTCCGAATTGGTATGTTTCGTCTCGAAGTGCAGGCGAATTTCTCCTTCCGATCGGAATCTCTCGAAGCACACTTTACAGTGGAAAGAATGCTTCCCCAGTAGGAAGGGATTGACGATATCGTTCAGGTTTCGGTGAAAGGATTGGTGTTTGAGCAGTTGACTCGCAGAGTTCAATGTTCGATCGCAAATGTGGCAAATGTTCTGATCGTGTACCAGGTTTATGTGCATGTACAGTGCTTTCTTATCCGCAAATTCGATTTGGCAAGCTTTACACGTGGTGCTGTAGGGGCTTACGATGAAGTTCCTTTTGGTGACCGGTTTCTTCTTTGGTATCACAATGGCATGGACCGTAACTCTATGGCTGATCAATTCATCCACGTCGTCAAAGGTTTCCGTACAATTAACACACTTCAAGTAGGGCTTTTTCCCATTTAGGCTTTCGGCGGGTTGGTGACTACCGTTCGTTACTTCTGTTGTCCGTTTTTTGGCGCTTCGTTTCTTGGGCGCCAAATGTGTCTTCTGATGTGCAGTCATTTCATCAACGTTTTCAAATTGCTTCGAACATTTTGTACAGTTGAATAATGTTTGTTTGGAAGCGGAACTCTCCACCGACAATCCCGCCAAACCGGAATTCGGATGATCCTCCTGGTAGTGCTTTATACAAACCGAAATCGCATCAAATATCACGTTTGGACAATCATTGCATCGGTACCGGCCATCATTCAGCTGCTGAAAGGGTAACACCACAGTTTCTGTGCCTTGCAGCATGTTATGCTCACTCTGTCCATTCGTTCTCCTACTTCTAATGGCCGCATCCACCGCTCGGCAGCGATTCTTGTACTCTAGCAAACCTTCGTCGCCCCATTGATCGAGTAAACCGTCGCTGTTAGACTCGACCAGTTCCTCCAATTTTTCCACACAGATCGCACAAACCGCACACGGGAAATCATCTGGCTCGGATAGCCGGACTCCCAGTTGCTTCCAAATCGCCTCTACCACGGCTTCCGACCGACAGCTTAGCACCCTAGAATATGATGCCCTCGAAAGGCACACACGGCAGAATTTTGTTGGATCTCCTTCGGGTCTGGAAGGATTAAGATACATTATCGTTGAGTGCTCACCTAAACACGAGTTGTTGATAAGAAGGGGTCTTACATTTCCAACACGTTGCTAGCAGAATCCATAATTTCGATGGTTTCACCGTCAAAAACCGGAAAAAATCTGCCGGGACCGACGGTACGAACGACCGAAGGACGAAAGCGTTTGATTTATGTTTTGATAAAGCGAATGCCAGATTTTGACATGTAAACAATCATCACGTTCAATCATTTAATTTTCCCTTTCATCATCGAAACTCAAGATGAACAATACAAAAGGCCTCAAGCCCAAAATGTAAACAAATCGTTTTTTCGCTTAATATTTTTCAGGGGGTGAAATGAGCCAATTGCCCACTGCACGGTGACGTCATCAGAAAATCGCTCTCTTTCCCTCATTCGGGAAATCTGAAAACAACGGTGCCAGTACCTGTCAAAGTTGACAGGTATTGGCACCATTGTTTTCAAGTTTTGTTGAAGAGCGAAAGAGAGAGAATTTCGCCGTGAAATGCCTAATAATGGACCATTGAATGCAAGTTTTTGCAAGTGCTCACCGCATCAAAACAATGGCGCCACTGTAAATGGGATTTAACATTGTGACAGCATTGCTGTTCTGTCAAACACACAAGACTGCGGTGGCGCTATCTATGCTTTCCATAGCGGCCATTTTGGTTATTTTAATGATCCATTAGCTACCCAACACGGCGTTCAGTGTCTTTGTTTTAATTCTTTTGGAAATGATTTTTTTTTATATGAGGCATTAATGATACCTCACTGATGCGTAAAACATGAATCTATGACATTTGGTCGAAAGAAATTTGGTCGAATGACATTTAGTCGAATGACGTTTGGTCGAAAGTACATTTGGTCGAACGGACATTTCGTCGAATGGACATTTGGTCGAAAAGGTTTAGTTGCATCAGAAAGCATATTATATTTGATCGAACTGACAATTCGTCTCGAATCTAAATAGTATGGAAACAAAGTTTTGCGTTTAGTCTGGCTACCGTCGAGAATAGTATTTTGTCGTCAATACAAGAGTGATTGAATAATTGAAAAAATATCAGCCATTGTACCTACAATCTATATCCGATTAGCAAAATTTTGATATTCAATTCAATGGACGCTCTTCCAACATATTGATCAACCTCTTGCGTTTCTGACATTTCATGCTGCTTTTCGGGCATGTTTCGGGATTCGAGATAAGCTGATAAGCTGTCAGCAAAGCCATATATTTGCCTGAGAAATATTATTAAGTTGAAAGTCACAATAAGCCAATTGGCCATAAATAGAGTTTCCGACACCTAACATTCACTTCGCCATAAAGGTTTTCCTTAAAGCAAAATTTTCCTGCCGTTTTAATTATGATTTCCGCATTCAAAAATCTTACCCATGTCGGTGAGCTGCAAGATGCGGAATTCAAGGAAAGATCCCGCGCACTCTCTTCGAATGCTTCCATCAGATGAGCTAATCTTCATTACGAAGAACGATGATATTTCAAAAGAATAATAAATAAAGAAAACATTATGTTCGTTGAGTTAATAATATAACTTGATGAGCAGTTTTTCAAAGATTGGTGGTATTTTAAAAGAATAATAAATTTACTAGAGTTAAGTATTCCAGTCAATGTACAAAAAAACTACTAAAAAAGTAATTTGAATGATCATTGAAATCCTAGATTTTGGCATAACTTCAAACTACAAATAAAAAGATGTATGCAATTTAAAAATAATATTGTAGTTCCATTTTAATTCAACAACGACAGTTAATGATTCAGATTATTCAAAAGAATACGTTATCTCATCAACTTTGTAAAGCTTAGAAAACATAAATCAATTTTACCAAAAGATCTTTCAATAAACCGTTTCAAAATAAGCTTCGAACCAAATTTCCGTTCAACTAATCATAATCGACCAAAATGAATGTTCCAAAGCCAGTCGACCAAATTTCCTTTCGACCAAATGTACTTTCGACCAAATGTCATTCGACCAAACGTCATTCGACCAAATGTCATTCGACGAAATGTCCTAAAGCCGTAAAACATTCAACAAAATGTTGAAAAGAGTGAAAGCGTCATCAAATACGACGACTCAACGCAATATATTTAATTGCCAGAAACTAGCACTAGCAGTACATGAGTCGTATACTCGAAAATCAGGAGCAATTTAGGGCAAACTGACAAGAAAGTGGGTACCAAAACGCGAAGTACCAAAAACGATGTGAGGAAGAGCCGAAATGTATGCAGGATGACAGCCGTATCAGTCCTCTGATATTTTTGTACATATAGCCCAGAGTCTATGAATGGAGAGTTGCGCGAAGAGTGAAACCAAATCTACCTATCGAACTGTCAAACCGTCTACCTATCGAGCAGACCAGCAAAACAGATAGGGGCTGTTTTCGAAGACGAAGAACAACAACCATTCAAAGAAGTCTCTTCGCGCAACTCTCCGTTCATAGACTCTGATATAGCCCGCAGGCAATTGCGTAGTAGTGCAATGTTCACAAAATTTTCTTTGTTTGCTGTGAGAACTGTCACAACATTGCTTTTATTTGCTGTGAGAAAGCAAACGTAAACAGAATTGCTGCACAGCACACAGTTGGACTGACGTTGACCGAAAGCTCAAATGACGTCAAACAAACATCGATACGATTTCATTCTGAGAAAATCGACTCGTGTAAGATTGATCGTGCGTTGGTATTTATTTGTGGCAGTTTGCTTGTAGACCTTGTAGTGATAATGATGCATATGGAAAATTATTTATGATTTAATTGAAACATTTTGTGTATGAAAATATTTGAGAGTGTATTACCGCTAGAATGTCTCGCCGTTAAGCTTTGGTTACAACGAGCTTTCACTTCTGGCTAGAGGCAAGCTAGTTGTGTAGATGTAAGAGCTTGTTACTTTCACACGCATACTCGTGTTTGCCGTGTGTTGAAGAAAATGAGATGGAATGTGCATAACCGCCGTTATGTCAATGTATATGTATGATTTCTTCGCGTCTTCGTCAACGGTTGGAAGTTGAGGCTGGCCGGTTGAAGAAAAGCGTGCACTGGGTATTCTGTGATCGATTTTCTTGGCGAATGGATGTACTGTCCATCGTCCGCAAAGGATTCGGCTGGGATCGGTTACTAATGGCGCAGTCGGTAGTGCTCGGACATTATTATGTATCCGGTAGAAATCAAGACCAAGATTTACTTAAAATTATTATTTTCTCGGGCCCCGAGCGTCGCAGCTAATATGTGAATAGTGCGCTGTGTTTATAAAAATCGTAAGAATGCAGCGCCACACTAAAAAACTGATTTCAAAATCGCGCGAGTTGAGGCGCGTCGCGAGTCTCACTGGCGCGATCCGGTTTGGTGGCGGTGCGACAATATGGTGAAGCGGCGTGTAACTCAAAGAATCATTAGGATCATCATTGATGTAATAGTAGTAGTGTCACCTTTCCATGTATATTTTCAAAACAAACAAAAAATATAACATTTGTGTTAAGCATATTTTTATGTAAACACATGGGAAATTTAGTAGATTGACGAGTACTGAAAATCAAAATCAACTCTTCAATCGTATATATCAAAAGAAAACATTACAATTTAATGAAGGGCAACGGAATTTCTCTGTTTTTTATTGGATTTATCGCAAATTTTTGTTATGCATCGGTACGGTTTATGTTTGCAAGGGATGACGGTGTTGCCAGGTAATTGGTGACAGATTTTTCTAGCAATTGTTATATGCTTGTTTTCGGAACATTTGCTGCACATTATAAAAACTTATCATTTTGCAAATAGTTTTCCATCACAAGATCACTAATTTAATAACATTTTAATGATTTTTGTGATCAATTCACATTAAATGCTATGATTTTACAGATAGCAACTTCGACATCACTGCGCTCAACGATCGCGATGATTGTGCACACACGATAGACGCGTCCCGACGCATCGCACTGTGGAGCTTTTCAATTATTTTGGGTGGTCCAAATTGATAAACTCTTGGTATGATTTTATGCTTCGTAGAGATGGTTTTTGTAATTTGAGAGAATCGAAAAACAAACAACGTATGAGTTTCAAGTTTCTATGCTTTGCCCAACTTTTCCGCAGTAAAAATTAAAAGAACAGAAAAAAAGTTGGATATTTTAGAATATAAACACAGGCATGTCTCAGTGTGCGGTGGCGGCGTCGATTCGCAGCAAGTGAAAACCACCGTCATAATAGTTTTGAGTGTTGCGATTGATAAAACTTTATAAATATTTTATTCCCGTTTGAAATGTGTTCCTTTAAGGAAAGTGAATGAAAGATTTGTTTAGTGGAAGTGTAGTGAACGCAATATGAAATGCGAAACACAAATGTTTGCTGCAGAATTACAATGGAAAAGGTAAGCACCTTCTATTTACAAGTGTAATTGTGTGAGGCAATGAAATGCGGCATAAAATCGGAGCTTTTTTTTGAGAATATAAATCTCATGTATATTGTCGCTAAATTGATAATTCTGTATCTGAAAGTGTTGATTGAATATTGAAATACCACCTGAAGCATTTTTCTTCGCTTAAATTATCCATTAAATCAGGTGATAAGCAGTTATAGTTCATCGATGCTGCAAATACCAATACTATCATAACAATATGATAATGATTTTTGAAGAAGCCATTTTGTGATGACGCACCAAAAGGCCTTATATTCGTAACGTGAGATCTTTTTTTTAAGCGTAAGTATTTTTTCGTGTGAGGAAATAGAGAGGCGCAGAAAAGTATCAGAAAAATATTTATTATTGATCAATAACGGCGCCGACCAAGTCGTTACAGTCAGTTGGGATAGGGAAGGAATGTTAGGGTGTAATGATTGTTACTTCTAGAGACCGAGAATACCTCTGCATCTCCAAAATCACCACAGGAAGGGTGTTTATTAGGGAGGGAGGAAAAGATCTGGGAGTCACCTTTGGTCGGTGATGCGATCCATGGACAAGGGGAAAATATACGACTTCTATTTATAGCTAGTTTTCTATTTTTGTCTCGAGAAGTTTTTGGTAGAAGATTAAAAAAAAATACGTCAACATCTATAATGTCGAACAATTCAAAAGAAGTTTTTGTTAATATCGAAAACTGAAAATTACATGTATATATTTTAAATTATGTGAAACAGGAATAATGCCGACACTTATAGTGACGAACCATACAAAGTTTGTTTTAATATTACATAAAAGTTACGCTTTAAAGAAATAATGTGTTATCATAAGCATGGAACGAACTCACCAGTTGGTGATCCATCCTCGATTGAACACAAATATCTCTTCGTACTCACACAGTGCGAACAGCAAAACTTCTTGGTATCCCAAAAACAAACCGTCTTACTTGGGCTTTCCCAAACACATCCAGAAAAACTCAAATCCGTACGAAAAATGTATGTAGAAAAAAGACGTTCTGAAAGGGTTAAGGGAAGTGATATTAACACAGTCGTATGAAATACATTAGATATGTTGATATATTACATTGCCATATGATTTTCTCGTTTCACATTTACACACAACTAGGACTAAAAGTATCGTTTATATGCTACACATGAGTATTCTGACAGATTGTATGCATCTACATGTTTTGCGTGAACATTTGCTCAATAAAAAAATATTACGATCGAACAGTACCGTTTTATAATGCAGTGTAACATAATACTAACACACATATATTACATTTACTTGGCATTTTTATTCTTGTTCGTTTAAAAAAAAATGATAATTTGTTTTCTAAACACTACAACTAAATAACCCTAAATTCGAGTTCAAATCTACCATTTTCACGCATCATCGATGCATACATTGTTCTCGATCTTCTGGTTTGAGATACCATTACGGTGACGAATTGTTGATTGCATTGCTCGATAAAATTAGTGTGATCATCCTTTGTATTTTCTATTGAAGATTTTTAAATGTGCTAAAAGTAAATATGATAAAAACCGCATGATAGCTACTGTTCGTTCAGTTCCACTGATAACATGTTTGCGTAGATTTTTGGTAAAGATCTACATCACGTATGCGCCCAGTTATTCTTTTTTGGCTGTGATTTTGTTTTGTATGTCGATCTTCAACATGAACATACAATATACTATTTTTGTTACTGTTAAGATGGAAATGGCCGACACTCTCTGCACATTAATAGTGCATACAGGTGCAGATATCTCTATAATCAAAGAAAATATGCTGAACCCGAACACAAATATACACCCCTCACAAACGTGCACTATTTATGGAATAACTGATGGAAAAACGGAGAGTATCCGACTAGTATGGGCACGACTTTGATAACGAATATCACAATATATTTCCAAACGTTTAATATTTTTATATTTTTGTATCTTTCCTTGGGGCATTTCAAATGCCGCTAGTGAAAATTTTGTTCGATAAAATAACCTTTTACATTGAAATTTTTGATATTTCTTATCTAGCCAGCACAGACTAATAAAAAATGTTTTTATCGAAATCCTTCGATGTGGTGAATTCAAGTACATTGTATCCAAGATGTTCCACAAGAATTTTCATTTCAAATTTTTTTCGACTATGCTAGAAAACATTTGACAAAGTGGTAAAATTCCAAAAAAGTCGCTTATATTTTTCTCCGCATAAGATAAATTCGCGAAGTCATAGCTTTACAGGTATTTTCAATATAAATAAAAATAATTGATTTTATATTTATCTATATCAAATATCTATACTTTTGGACAGGCAAGAAAAAATTCAGACTTTTACATGTTATAACGGATACACAATGCTTTGTTTTTGACCCTTTTTAAAATCGACCATAGCTGAAATCGAATTTTCAGTTTCTATTCAAATTTCATATGCTTAAGTTTTTAATTTCCAATAATATAAGTGATAGTCAAAGTCGCACAAAAATAACGCAATTTGTGGAAAACTGATAAACAAGAGCTTCCAGAAATGTTACATCATATACAAACAAGTTGCGAAAAAATCACTCAAAATTCAAAATGTGCTATTAATGAGCGCAAGAACAAAATGTGTGAAAATCATAATTGTATCTACACAAGTCTCGAAATGACAGTACGGTAAAGTCGTGCCCATACTTTCTGGGACACCCTATATATATAATATGGTATACCAATATATTAATCAATTCTACCAAATTACCAACAAATTTCCACGTTGTTGATAAAAATCTTCCCATATGTACGGATGGAATCCTAGGAAGAGATTTCCTGACAAAATATGGATGTAATATCGATTTAAAATCCTGGCTGTTAACATTTGATCACGATAATGGCACATTCGAAATACCAATCGAAGATAAATTTAAAAATCACTTCGTCATCCCACCTAGATGCCAATTGATCAAAAAGATACACATACCTAAAGTAAAAGAGGACAGTGTAGTTGTAGCTGACCAAATAAAACCAGGATTATTCATAGGTAATTTGGTGATTAGCTGTAAGTCACCATATGCTAACATATTAAATGTAAATAACACTTCAACAACTATACCTCTAACGTTTAAACTCAAAATAGTACCACTTAAAGAGTATCTAGTGATGGATACAGTAGAAAATACAAATACTTCAACGAGAAGTAACGAAATATTCGATGAACTTGATGTTGCCAACATTCCAGATCGATATTATGCGCAAATTAAAGAAGCTTTGTCTGGAATATAATGATATCTTTGCCTTAAAAGATGAATCATTATCGGCGAATAATTTTCATAAGCAAACTATCAACCTTAATTCCGTTAGTGCTACATATATAACATACCCGAAGCGCAAAGGTTGAAATGGATAAACAAGTGAAGAAAATGGTTGAGGACAAGATAATTAGGCCCTCAACATCTCCTTTCAATTCACCTATATTAATCGTACCTAAAAAGTCAACTAATGATGAGAAAAAATGGCGACTAGTAGTGGACTTTTGCCAATTGAACAACAATATTATAGCAGACAAATTTCCACTACCAAGGATTGATGAAAAGTTAGACAATCTAGGACGTGCGAAATATATCAGATTCGCTGATGGCGACCGTGACAGGACATATCGAACCGAATAAGTTCAAGAAAAACTGTAAAAGTGAACATTGTTCAAATATGACTAAGCCATTGTTCATCTGCTTAGCATTCACAATCGTTGCTGTTGAAATATGTAATTTATCATTAGGTAACGTTAGCCGTAAACAGTAAAAGTACAGGAGGGCATATACATTTGGTAGCCGGCCCTCCACAAGAGATGACAGATGGATGTAAATAAAACCATATGAAATAGCAAGAACAAAAACGGCAACAGTGTCAGCAGTTAGGTTAGACATCGCTAGAGTAGAATGTAGCAGAGTAGGGTAGTTCGGTCACTTGACCAGTTCAGTTCAACTAGTTCGGTCGGCAACCCGGCTTGTGAACTTGAATAAAGAAAGCGGAAGGCCATTTATTCTAAGTTTACTTTATGGATTATTTTCTTTAGCAACGTCCGAACCGTGAAGTCTGAGCAGAGTCACCCGGAAGGTCCTAGAGGACACGGAATAGGTATTGGTAAGTAAGTAACAGTAGGAAAGTGGTGAGACCCCCTTGGTTTTGTCACTTCCTGCTGCTGGTTTGGCTCTGCCAACAGTTGCTACGATTATAACCGTAAAAGTGTTAATCGAAGAGTTTAAGGCATTACAAGAAATCATTACCAACGCCAAACAATCCGTACTGACGAACTAAAACGAATAATAGTGAGTGAGTTTATTTTGTGCTAATTATGTATTAAAATACGAACTTTTAATTCAAATAACCTCAAGTGCAATCTGAACAATGGGTGCCGAAGAATCGAAATCACATGTAGAGCATAATGGTGAACATGCAAAGTGAACACTCGGACAAAATCGATCGAGTAGAAACCCTACTCTGGATTATAATTGCAATCGTTGCACTACAATTGCTAGTCACAATATACAAAATAGTGACAAAACGTATGAATAAGAAAGTACTGCAGAAAGCTCGGTCACTTTCAAAAGTGTGAAAACTTTCAAGAACATTTAATGTGACAGTGATTATTATTCATGAAACAAGGTCGAGAAATGGCACAAATAAAGTTTTATGCTACTCTAGTGCACGACGTATGTGGTACCACAGGAAGAATTATAGACTAGGCGTCTGCCCGCCAGTAAGAGGCAAACATTGTGAAACAATAATATTACAACGAGGACATCGACGTGTAGCAGCAGCGCGCCCTACGCTTGCAAATTTCACGTGACGAGTGAAATGTTTGGTCGACAGTGACTCCGGTCGAGTAATTTTGGTCGACTCGACTTGTAAAATAGACCCCTAAATTACTACCACTGTCTAATAAAGCCCTAAATTTATGTCCGTACAAACTCACTGTTGTGTACGGAGATTTAGGGCCCTATTTTATAAGTCGAGTCGACCAAAAACGACTCGACTGGAGTCACTGTCGACCAAAACTTTTGCTCGACTCGGCTCTGTCACTCGAGTTTATCGACAGTTGTCACTCTATGTGACTGGATTACTATGGGAGTCGACGGGTGACATCTGAAATATGCATGCTTACTTTGATCGACAATGACTACAAGCGAGTCACATGAATCCACTCGATTTACAAAATAGACCTCTTAGCTACATAGTTTTAGGACCCTATTTTATAAGTCGAGTCGATCAAAAACGACTCGACTGGAGTCACTGTCGACCAAAAATTACGCTCGACTTGGCTCTGTCACTCGAGTTTATCGACAGTTGTCACTCTATGTGACTGGATTACTATGGGAGTCGACGGGTGACATCTGAAATAGGCATGCTTACTTTGATTGACAATGACTTCAGACGAGTCACGTGAATTCGCTCGAATTACAAAATAGACCCCTTAATACATATACACCTTGCTTACTACGATGTGGAATTCACCACAGATCCGCGACAAATTTCACTCGTTAGTTTATATTTACCTAGAGCCCTATTTTATAAGTCGAGTCGATCAAAAACGACTCGACTGGAGTCACTGTCGACCAAAAATTTCGCTCGACTCGGCTCTGTCACTCGAGTTTATCGACAGTTGTCACTTTATGTGACTAGATTACTATGGGAGTCGACGGGTGACATCTGAAATATGCATGCTTGCTTTGATCGACAATGACTACAGATGAGTCACATGAAACCGCTCGATTTACAAAATAGACCCCCTAATATTATGCTCTAATATGCAACATTCTAAAACGTTATTAGCACCCCGAACATCCAGAAAAATGCCCATCATCCAGTCAGAGATACAGGATAACCTTTTGTTTTTAAAAGATAGCGGAGTCTTTATAGAGCCAACCGGATTTGCTTACACATATTCTACATTCATATACGAGAGCATACACCTGGTGATCCCAAACCATCTTGACATTGATCATCATCTCCTACATTGTACTGATGATGAAAATCATATAACTGCTGCAGAGAAGATGATCCTGATTGATAATGTAATGGGCGCATTGAGGAATAGGGTACCGGAATACAGATCCCCATTTACCTACAGACAATACAAAGCCCAAGAAGGAATTGATATTGACAATTCGAGTGACAATTAGAAGTTCGGCAGTCAAAACTTCGGCGAAGTTCGGCGTCGGCATTCTAATTTGGTGCTTCGCCGACGCATAAGGATTGCCTTTGTCGGCGTAGCACTTCGGTAGAATGCCGACGCCGAACTTCGGCGAACTTTAGGTGATATTTAATATCTCTTATGAACTTCGGTCTAAAGTTAATCTGACTGCACAATAACATTGGCCTTGTTAACAGCTGCAGGGTTGATGTCATTAGGAATAAGCATTTATAACACTTCTCTTCTTCTGGTATAAACAGAACCTTGAAAACATTATAGCAACTTGGCCAACTAATGTCTCTATCAAGGAGCGAAGCAAACATGGAAGTGGATAACCAAGCAGGGAGCAGCAGATCTGAGCCTCAAGCAAGCGGTTCAGGAACCAATCCAATTGCAAGACCCTACAAGAGGAAAGTGGTAGATGAGTACGGCAATGAAGTACCGGATAGTAAGAGAAACAGAGCTGTTCCGGACAACCAATTGAAGATGAACGTGTTTAAACTTATTTTGCATTGGCATGAGTACCTACGTGCATGTTTCCGGATCGCCCGTAGAGACAACTTAGATGACATCGCTGACATCACTGCCATAGTACAGACTATCCACACGAAGTTCCGCCAAGACATGAATGGTGTAGGCGCCATGAAGGATAAAATCACAGACGATTTCGAATTAACGGCTGCGGGCAAAGTAATTACCTTTGGGGATTACGAGCACACATGAAGCTTTTGGCCACGGAATACGGGTTCAAGTACCAAAACAGCGATGCGGATAAGAAAGAAACTATAAATGTAAGTGATCATTGAACATTATTTGATATAAAACTAATTTGAAATAAAATATTACAGTTTTAATTTTTAAATTCAATTGCAAGACCAGTCGCAAATACCATTTATCGAGGAAATATCCCTAGGACGATTCTAAGTCCAAACAGACTCTAGAAAACCGTCAAATGATTCTCAGTTTGATCCCGCGCGCATGACATGCACCGCGTTCCCGCGTATTGAACTACAACAACTGGAAACTCGCTCTCGAAGAGCTTGAATTTGAGATCAAATATAAAAAAAGGCACTCTCAATTGCAACGCAGACGCTCTCTCACGAATAAATATAAATCCAGAATCAGAGGAAATTAATGCTAATTCAACTACGGATGAAAGTGACAGTATGACCCAGCATTCGGCAGACACGGACGATAAGTGAATGATCGAAAGTAAGATCAAAATAACAAAAAAAAGGCAAACATCTATTATAGTGACAAAAAAAAAATTAAAGTAGCTTTTTATATCCAATTTTAAAACAAAAACCCCAGTAAAAAATTATTTTACCTTCCATCTATACAAAATAATTTTTCTTCACCTGTATTTTTTTTTACCATTTTTGAAAGGATTTTTTTAGCCAGTTTTTGATTTCAAGTGTGAAAAATGACTAAAAGATTTGACGAGAACCGTGACTTGATCGCTATCCAAGTCGGAGAATTAGAAAACCAGATCAGAGAATAAATGGGTGTAATGCAACAACGTGAATCTAGAATAGCGGAGTTGGAAGCGTTCGCTACGCACCAACAATCCATTGCAAACGAAGCCGCTGTTGTGCAGCATCAAAATTCGGTAGAAGGCGCCTTGCAAGCCCTTCAGACTCCACAAATTATTAGGATGCTGCCACCATTTGATGGTAACCCCATAAAATTACATTCATTCATAAGATCTATTGATGATCTAATGCCTGAAATTTCGAAAGTCAGAAAGTTCTAGAATTTTACGGCACTAGCACAGACTGGGACGAAATTAAAAACAGTCTGATTACACACTATAGTGACAAAAGAGATGAAGTATCTCTCACAAAAGACCTGTTTAAAATCACACAAGCAGATAAGAAGATTGAAGATTTCTACAAGGAAATAACTTTTATGTTGTCCCTTATGGTAAATCAATTAAATTTAAACGAACACAACAGTGACGTAAGAGCCGCGAACAATTTATTTTACCAGGAAATAGGCCTGAAAGTTTTTCTCGCAGGGCTCAATGAACCGGTGGGCACTGTCATCCGTGCTCAATGTCCCACATCGTTGAAAGACGCTTTAAGACCATGGATTGAAGAAAGAATCGCAAACAAAAATCTTATACCCCATTTGTCCCTACTAGGAACAAATTTCAAAACAAGTTTTCAAACCCATTTTCAAGATTTCAGCAAACTCCGGTAACACTAAATTCGTTCTCAAATTACCCAACCCAAACTAATCCATTCCAACGCGTTGCAACAACGGCAGAACGTAAACCGCCTGAAATCCCTGGAGGCAGTTGCGAGGCGACGCAACTTAGACGTCTGAGTGGGTGTCACTCGACACCTTAGATTCAACTATTCCTGTGGTGCACCCGGCACCAACGAAGAACAACTAAGTGGCTGTCATCCGACACCTTAGTCAGCGATTCCCAGATTCTTTGGTGCGCACGGCACCACACAATTCAAATTCATTCTTAACTCTGTAACTAAAAATTAGTAATAATTCAACCATTGAACGCGATCGACGTTTTATTCTTATCACACTCCATAACATTTTGGTGCCCCGACGTGATTAGTGTCGGCTAATCACTCACGGTCTATAATAAGAATAGATTAAAAATTCAATTTGGCCATCGCCCGCGAGCGATTACAGACAGTGAATCTTGTGCCTACCGCGACCAGTGAAACGGCGCTATGGGGAAGATTTGCTACTCCGTGAATGTGATAAAAACTCAATTTGCCATCTAACGGCAATTGATAAATTTTCTCGATATGCAATGATGACCAACATCAAATCTAGGTCCATCCCAGATATAAGAGCAGGTTTAATTAAAATTATTACCGGATATGCAACTCCGAAGAAAATTATTTGCGACAATGAACCCGCTCTTAAATCTATCGAGATACGTTCGCTTTTTCAAAGACTGAATATACAAGTGGAATACACACCCTCCAACCATAGCCAGTCTAAAGGACTTTCGAAAGATTCCACTCAACACTGAGTGAAATATTTCGCTGCATAAAGGAAAAACATGATGACCTCTCCCAAAAACAAATTTTTAAAATCGCTTTAGGTCTCTATAACCAAACAATACATTCCGCTCATAAACACAAACCGTGTGAAGTACTCTTTGGACAGCGTGACGAAGACGATTTACCCCTTGACCTAGAACGACTCTTTGAGAACAGGGAAGAAATAGCAGACGAAGTGATGCTAAAACTAGAGAAATCTGCCAAAAATAGGACCGAATATCAAAATAGATTTAGGGAAAAAGTTCAAAGAAAATGAGGAAGTATATAACGCGGTACAAGGAATCAAAAGAAAAACGAAAGCAAAATTCAAAAAAATTAAGATAAAAGAAAATAGATTCAAAACAATTGTAGATTCTTGAGGCATCAAATTCCATAAGTCAAAGTTAAAAAGAAAACGTAAGTAACGATTAATATGTATTCCAGATCAAAACATGCAGCTCGTGCTATTCCTACTATGGACGAACATGATCATAACCGACGTGACAGGAGACGGACAAATACAAATACACGACCTGACTAACAACCCCGGACTGGTATCACTTCAGTTAGGTAATGGCAGAATTAGGATAGGATCCCACAGAATTTTTCACATCATCGACACAACATTTGTAGAACCAATTTTGGAGAAACTTAGACTAAACTTTCAATGTAAAGGATTCAGTTGCATTGCTCCAGAAAAAAAAATCAAGAAATTGTAACCTGTTCTTCTCGCTTGATGGCCGTGGCGGGCAATCGTTGTTCCGTGCACCGAGCCCTTAGTGGTGCTCTCAGCCTCGCCAATCAACAAAGAAGTTTTGGATTATTAATACCGTGTCAAATCACTACACTAACCAACAGAAACAACAGAACAAGATCTTCGGGTTGATCGTTATCAAGTGTCGATCGACCGCGCCGCATGCCTCATTGGATGCTCCGCTGGGCGCAAACTGCTTAATGCACAGACAAATTAAAACTTGATTATCCCCATAGCAGCATTTTATAAATACCACCCACTCATTCCACTAATAGCCAATCAATCATTGAAGCACCATAAAAACCCATGCACCGGTATCAGGAACACTACCTGCACTCGTCAACTTCAGAGAGATCAATATTCTCCCGTTATCAGAGATCCCGATCAACCATGAGCACCACTAGATCGTCTATCACTCACGAGTCCACTCACTTAGTGCCGATAAAACTAATGCACAAGAGGAGGAGAACCAACAGTTATCGGTTAATCTTTAAGCAGACCGCGTGAAACCCAGTAAAGTGTGTAGCAAAAGTACGATAGAGAAGTTTGGAATTGTTGTTCAATTATTGGTCTGACCGATGTGAGTTGGCCTATTGTGTGAGTTGTTCGTTTTTATCCTAAATTCTTGATTCCTTCTTAGAGCGAAGTGAACAAACAATGGTTAAAATTGCAAAAATGATGTGCAGTGTGGTGCAATGGCGGTAGAGCGATAAGCTTCTTCGAGATCGGTAAGCCATTTAGACAAATGAATACCCTAAACAGCATCCCAAAGGGTCATCAGTATTAATGTTTGAATACGACGCCTTCTGTAGGCCTTTCTTTAACACCAGCTATGTTCATGGTGGTGCGTTAACGGTGGTGATGTCGTGCGGTGGTATTGCTATGGGCGTGCTAAGCAGCGGGGTGGCCGGCATGGCGCCGGTAGTCTTTCCCCCAAACTGTCCGGACAGGCTAGACGTTTTGCAGACGCCGAGGGATACACGAAGAATACACTGTCATCACTCCAACACAATTTAGGATAAGCTGCATCTAGGATAAGTACCACAAATAAAATGTAAGTACACTCTAAGTCTAAATGATCACCTCCACTTTATTTTGTGAAACTGGAATTTCTCTTTTGACTTGGGATGGCTCGTTAACATTCAGCGTTGGTTCCGCTCTTCTCGAACCTGGTTCTAGCTACCCATTAAGTATTTGGATCGGGGGATCAATACTCATAAGAACCGTTCTAAATTACTTAACTTTGTCTCCGAGTCTCATGTGCCCTCTGCGGAGCTGGCCCACATTTAAAATACCAGTAAGTAAGATCAAGCGACAAATTTAAGAGAGAAATAAAAACAGAATTATAAACAGATACAAAATTACTTCAAAGCAACACGTTACCTGATCCTTACACTTAACGTGTCGTTGTGAATATAATATTGTCTCTATCGGATTTCTTTCGAAGGATAAATGAGTGTTTCTGAGGGTGCTTACATCGGAACAGAAGACGCGGGCTTCACACTGGTTGAGAAGCCTGATCCTTGTATGCATCCCGCCAACACCAAAGAATCAGGACGTGACGTAAGAGGAGCAGGGCAAAGTTCAGCATCAGGAACAATTATAACAGCACACGACCAAGTGACATCTGGGGAGCAACGACCTGATACCCTGAAAAGACCGACAACTGGTTCAGACGCACAGTTAGGATCATCATCCACCATGTCCTCGGGCGAAGAAGTTGCACCGGGAGGTTCGGCCCGTCGTCAAGAGGTATCGACGGGGTCATCTGATAGTGGCTACGGAGGGAGTGCCTTGGCACTAGCATCCGTATGGAACCGACCAATACCTGGGGTCGCACCAAGAGGCGCGGGACATTGGAGGAGTCATGGGGCCACGCGCACTTACGCTTTCATGCGCGATATGCTCAGCCCACAGTACATAGCTGACCCTCTGTATGTTATGGGGTACAAATGGACACTCGCAGATGTGGAGCACAATGTTGAGCGCATACAGGTAGCTGGACACATTGTGTCGGTGTCAGGTGTGATGCGGGCGGGGACGAACCCACCCGAGTTGTCGGACAGAGGTGCGAAGCTATGGTCAAACGCTGTGCTCACGCCAGTCGACGCTTCCATGCAGATCCGCAACTTGATACCGACAGGTGGAAGTGTCAATTTGAGTGTGATGACTCAACTCGTGTCAAAGTATCATGGTGACCTGCACACGCTGGCGAGAGACGAGGCGCCCTTACTTCGGATGCTGTTAATGTTCTTAACTTTTTTACCTGCTGGAACACCTGGATATGCATCAAACACCATCAAGATGCTTAGACTTGGAGCTAACCAGGGGAAGTGTACAAAAACGCTCCACCCATACAACCGTAGAGGCGTATTGGATAACACTATCCAAATTCCTGCTAATAGTGCAGACTGCGATGTGCGCATCGTACCGTTGAGTACTTACGTGAATGCGCTTTGTGCCAAACCGAGTAATAATGACAGACTGGCTGGTTTTAACATCTTAGAGGCTGAAATCGTCGCCATTGAAAGCCACAACCTGGAACAAAACTGGTTCATGGCATTTCTGATTGCCCATACCACCACTCTTTGGTGGAATTGCGCAGCTACAGAGGAGTATGACTTCTCTTCGGATCCGAAAGCTGCCGCGGGGTCGAAATCGAAATTTGTCATAAAAACCATGACGCGCGCCAGCTGCGTCTATGTCCCTGGTGAGTGGAAGAAGATCGCCATAGTTGTCGTTGACCAAGACTACAGTGGGTTGACTAAGTTCAGCGTACCACATCTCGGTGACGCGATCAAGTTTGAAACCAGGATCGCGGACTTCACGAAGAAAGTGTTCACTTACTTAGGGCTCACTGAAAACGGTGCGGCTCCAAACCCCCACACAATGCTCATGGCCATAAGGGAAATGTGTAAACGGACAGCTCTATCTGGCGACATGGGCACCGTACTGTCAATGGTTCAAGAGCTGGCCTTTACCGTACCGCTTGGCGGCGCGGTGAGGACAGACGGCGTGTTCGGGGCGTCTGGAGTAGGGAGGTTCGACATCAACGCAGCAGACTATTTACTTGACAAATCACGAACAACTGATCTTGCCAAAGAGTGGGATGATATGTCTGGATGGATAACGGGGTATGGTGATTGGAGTGTTACACCTACTGGTAAGTTCATGGACGCACTGTTTCAGTGCGACAACAAATGGATGTAAAAAAAGTTTTATCCAAGTGCAGTAAGTGTAAAGAATCTAAATATCCAACTGTGCCAACCATTCCTCCGATGGGAGAGCAGAAAAGTGCAACACGTCCTTTTCAAATGATAGCACTTGACTATTTAAGTGGATTTGTCAGAAGTAAATCTGGAAACACTGACTTATTAGTATGTTTGGACATTTTTTCCAAGTACGTTCGCCTGTTTCCTGTTAAGAAAATCAGCGTGGACAGCTTGACAAAAATCATTGAGAGTGAATGGTTTTTCAAACTGGGAGTTCCTCAAACATTGATCTCAGACAATGCGGTAACATTTTTGGGGAACAAGTTCCAAGAATTGTTAAAGAAGTACAATGTCCATCATTTTAAGAATGCTCGGCGTCACTGTCAGAACAATCCAGTAGAGAGAGTGAATAGAGTCATTTTGGCATGCATCAGGACTTATTGTCAGTCTGATCATCGTCTTTGGGATACGCAAATAGCTCAAATCGAATTTGCTATCAATAATACGAAACATTTGTCCACTGGATACACTCCGTTTTTCCTTGTTCATGGGTATGAATCGATCGTAGATGGAAGGGACCATCTTCAAGATAGGCAAACTTCTGATCCATCAGTAGATCAATTTACTCAACGAAGAGAAGTGGTTGTGGGTCCTTTGTACGAAGAGGTTGTTAGGAATAATAAGAAGCAATTTGAGAAATATAAGAAAAATTACGATAGCCGACACAAAGCATTACCTCCAACGTTTTCCATAGGGCAGAAAGTGTACAAAAAGCACTTCAAGCTGTCCAATGCAGCAGATCATTATGCTGCGAAGCTAGGTCCAGTGTACGTCCCTTGCAAGATAATTGCCAGGAGAGGGGCAACTTCTTATGAACTGGAAGATGAGAATGGCAGGAATTTAGGTGTTTTCGCAGCTCAAGATTTGATCCCCGAGTGAATGGTATATTAAGTGTTAATTGTGTGAGTTAGTGTGAATTTGTGTGAACAGCTAATTATTTGTAGATGAGATTTTGTATGGTGTGAACAATTGTATGCAGTGAATTTGAATCAATGAATGTTAGGATAAAGATGGCCATCTAAAGTATGGATGAGAAAAATGTTTGAATTGAGTGTTTTGTAGTGTGAAACTAAGTGTAAACGAGTGAAGTGTGTAGTATGTTAATACGTAGTGTGTTAATACGTCATATTATGAGCAGTCGCAATAGCCAAAAGATGCCGTCTGTACTCTTTAGGCGAGGTAAGAACAAAGTCTTGCCTTCTCAGTCATAAGATTACTTTTGTAGTCTCTTGACGCGAAAATATTCAAAGAGATAGGTATTAAAATATGCAGGAACAAAAAAAACGCTTAAAACGCCGGTTAAGACAAAGTACGAATATAAGACTATCATTAAAATCCTGTCTAGACAGTCAGAAGCGATCTGAAAATTCTTCTGACATGGTAAGAAAGAATCGAGCATAACTAAATCTAACCAGACTGGTCGTGAGGAACCTTCAGTATTCTCATGACTCGACAGGATTCAATCGAAAATATAAACCAAATCTACAAATTGTGAGCCGTTGGAGATTCTTAGCATCCCCTCGATGCAGAAATAGTATTTGTTTTTGTATGGCAGATGCTGAACTGAACACAATTGGTATAACATAGTTCAATACAGATTATGAAAAGAGTTCTAACTTTTCAATATCAAACAGTCAGATCAAAATAGTTTAAAACGATAACAGAAGTAAAATCACAGTAAAAATATATCATGCCTCTGTATTAGAACTCAAAATCTGACCCGACAAGAATTTTCTCTCAGATGGATAACGGATTATACTTGACAAAACTGAACACTTGTTTATCTGGACGGCAATTGGCTGTCGTGTGAGTGGATTTGACTGTGGTAATTAAGACATCAGTAATATTGAGAAGGTCATCATAGATGCTCTCCCCATATTACTGTCTGGTGTGGGGGTATTGTAACCTGTTCTTCTCGCTTGATGGCCGTGGCGGGCAATCGTTGTTCCGTGCACCGAGCCCTTAGTGGTGCTCTCAGCCTCGCCAATCAACAAAGAAGTTTTGGATTATTAATACCGTGTCAAATCACTACACTAACCAACAGAAACAACAGAACAAGATCTTCGGGTTGATCGTTATCAAGTGTCGATCGACCGCGCCGCATGCCTCATTGGATGCTCCGCTGGGCGCAAACTGCTTAATGCACAGACAAATTAAAACTTGATTATCCCCATAGCAGCATTTTATAAATACCACCCACTCATTCCACTAATAGCCAATCAATCATTGAAGCACCATAAAAACCCATGCACCGGTATCAGGAACACTACCTGCACTCGTCAACTTCAGAGAGATCAATATTCTCCCGTTATCAGAGATCCCGATCAACCATGAGCACCACTAGATCGTCTATCACTCACGAGTCCACTCACTTAGTGCCGATAAAACTAATGCACAAGAGGAGGAGAACCAACAGTTATCGGTTAATCTTTAAGCAGACCGCGTGAAACCCAGTAAAGTGTGTAGCAAAAGTACGATAGAGAAGTTTGGAATTGTTGTTCAATTATTGGTCTGACCGATGTGAGTTGGCCTATTGTGTGAGTTGTTCGTTTTTATCCTAAATTCTTGATTCCTTCTTAGAGCGAAGTGAACAAACAATGGTTAAAATTGCAAAAATGATGTGCAGTGTGGTGCAATGGCGGTAGAGCGATAAGCTTCTTCGAGATCGGTAAGCCATTTAGACAAATGAATACCCTAAACAGCATCCCAAAGGGTCATCAGTATTAATGTTTGAATACGACGCCTTCTGTAGGCCTTTCTTTAACACCAGCTATGTTCATGGTGGTGCGTTAACGGTGGTGATGTCGTGCGGTGGTATTGCTATGGGCGTGCTAAGCAGCGGGGTGGCCGGCATGGCGCCGGTAGTCTTTCCCCCAAACTGTCCGGACAGGCTAGACGTTTTGCAGACGCCGAGGGATACACGAAGAATACACTGTCATCACTCCAACACAATTTAGGATAAGCTGCATCTAGGATAAGTACCACAAATAAAATGTAAGTACACTCTAAGTCTAAATGATCACCTCCACTTTATTTTGTGAAACTGGAATTTCTCTTTTGACTTGGGATGGCTCGTTAACATTCAGCGTTGGTTCCGCTCTTCTCGAACCTGGTTCTAGCTACCCATTAAGTATTTGGATCGGGGGATCAATACTCATAAGAACCGTTCTAAATTACTTAACTTTGTCTCCGAGTCTCATGTGCCCTCTGCGGAGCTGGCCCACATTTAAAATACCAGTAAGTAAGATCAAGCGACAAATTTAAGAGAGAAATAAAAACAGAATTATAAACAGATACAAAATTACTTCAAAGCAACACGTTACCTGATCCTTACACTTAACGTGTCGTTGTGAATATAATATTGTCTCTATCGGATTTCTTTCGAAGGATAAATGAGTGTTTCTGAGGGTGCTTACATCGGAACAGAAGACGCGGGCTTCACACTGGTTGAGAAGCCTGATCCTTGTATGCATCCCGCCAACACCAAAGAATCAGGACGTGACGTAAGAGGAGCAGGGCAAAGTTCAGCATCAGGAACAATTATAACAGCACACGACCAAGTGACATCTGGGGAGCAACGACCTGATACCCTGAAAAGACCGACAACTGGTTCAGACGCACAGTTAGGATCATCATCCACCATGTCCTCGGGCGAAGAAGTTGCACCGGGAGGTTCGGCCCGTCGTCAAGAGGTATCGACGGGGTCATCTGATAGTGGCTACGGAGGGAGTGCCTTGGCACTAGCATCCGTATGGAACCGACCAATACCTGGGGTCGCACCAAGAGGCGCGGGACATTGGAGGAGTCATGGGGCCACGCGCACTTACGCTTTCATGCGCGATATGCTCAGCCCACAGTACATAGCTGACCCTCTGTATGTTATGGGGTACAAATGGACACTCGCAGATGTGGAGCACAATGTTGAGCGCATACAGGTAGCTGGACACATTGTGTCGGTGTCAGGTGTGATGCGGGCGGGGACGAACCCACCCGAGTTGTCGGACAGAGGTGCGAAGCTATGGTCAAACGCTGTGCTCACGCCAGTCGACGCTTCCATGCAGATCCGCAACTTGATACCGACAGGTGGAAGTGTCAATTTGAGTGTGATGACTCAACTCGTGTCAAAGTATCATGGTGACCTGCACACGCTGGCGAGAGACGAGGCGCCCTTACTTCGGATGCTGTTAATGTTCTTAACTTTTTTACCTGCTGGAACACCTGGATATGCATCAAACACCATCAAGATGCTTAGACTTGGAGCTAACCAGGGGAAGTGTACAAAAACGCTCCACCCATACAACCGTAGAGGCGTATTGGATAACACTATCCAAATTCCTGCTAATAGTGCAGACTGCGATGTGCGCATCGTACCGTTGAGTACTTAAGTGAATGCGCTTTGTGCCAAACCGAGTAATAATGACAGACTGGCTGGTTTTAACATCTTAGAGGCTGAAATCGTCGCCATTGAAAGCCACAACCTGGAACAAAACTGGTTCATGGCATTTCTGATTGCCCATACCACCACTCTTTGGTGGAATTGCGCAGCTACAGAGGAGTATGACTTCTCTTCGGATCCGAAAGCTGCCGCGGGGTCGAAATCGAAATTTGTCATAAAAACCATGACGCGCGCCAGCTGCGTCTATGTCCCTGGTGAGTGGAAGAAGATCGCCATAGTTGTCGTTGACCAAGACTACAGTGGGTTGACTAAGTTCAGCGTACCACATCTCGGTGACGCGATCAAGTTTGAAACCAGGATCGCGGACTTCACGAAGAAAGTGTTCACTTACTTAGGGCTCACTGAAAACGGTGCGGCTCCAAACCCCCACACAATGCTCATGGCCATAAGGGAAATGTGTAAACGGACAGCTCTATCTGGCGACATGGGCACCGTACTGTCAATGGTTCAAGAGCTGGCCTTTACCGTACCGCTTGGCGGCGCGGTGAGGACAGACGGCGTGTTCGGGGCGTCTGGAGTAGGGAGGTTCGACATCAACGCAGCAGACTATTTACTTGACAAATCACGAACAACTGATCTTGCCAAAGAGTGGGATGATATGTCTGGATGGATAACGGGGTATGGTGATTGGAGTGTTACACCTACTGGTAAGTTCATGGACGCACTGTTTCAGTGCGACAACAAATGGATGTAAAAAAAGTTTTATCCAAGTGCAGTAAGTGTAAAGAATCTAAATATCCAACTGTGCCAACCATTCCTCCGATGGGAGAGCAGAAAAGTGCAACACGTCCTTTTCAAATGATAGCACTTGACTATTTAAGTGGATTTGTCAGAAGTAAATCTGGAAACACTGACTTATTAGTATGTTTGGACATTTTTTCCAAGTACGTTCGCCTGTTTCCTGTTAAGAAAATCAGCGTGGACAGCTTGACAAAAATCATTGAGAGTGAATGGTTTTTCAAACTGGGAGTTCCTCAAACATTGATCTCAGACAATGCGGTAACATTTTTGGGGAACAAGTTCCAAGAATTGTTAAAGAAGTACAATGTCCATCATTTTAAGAATGCTCGGCGTCACTGTCAGAACAATCCAGTAGAGAGAGTGAATAGAGTCATTTTGGCATGCATCAGGACTTATTGTCAGTCTGATCATCGTCTTTGGGATACGCAAATAGCTCAAATCGAATTTGCTATCAATAATACGAAACATTTGTCCACTGGATACACTCCGTTTTTCCTTGTTCATGGGTATGAATCGATCGTAGATGGAAGGGACCATCTTCAAGATAGGCAAACTTCTGATCCATCAGTAGATCAATTTACTCAACGAAGAGAAGTGGTTGTGGGTCCTTTGTACGAAGAGGTTGTTAGGAATAATAAGAAGCAATTTGAGAAATATAAGAAAAATTACGATAGCCGACACAAAGCATTACCTCCAACGTTTTCCATAGGGCAGAAAGTGTACAAAAAGCACTTCAAGCTGTCCAATGCAGCAGATCATTATGCTGCGAAGCTAGGTCCAGTGTACGTCCCTTGCAAGATAATTGCCAGGAGAGGGGCAACTTCTTATGAACTGGAAGATGAGAATGGCAGGAATTTAGGTGTTTTCGCAGCTCAAGATTTGATCCCCGAGTGAATGGTATATTAAGTGTTAATTGTGTGAGTTAGTGTGAATTTGTGTGAACAGCTAATTATTTGTAGATGAGATTTTGTATGGTGTGAACAATTGTATGCAGTGAATTTGAATCAATGAATGTTAGGATAAAGATGGCCATCTAAAGTATGGATGAGAAAAATGTTTGAATTGAGTGTTTTGTAGTGTGAAACTAAGTGTAAACGAGTGAAGTGTGTAGTATGTTAATACGTAGTGTGTTAATACGTCATATTATGAGCAGTCGCAATAGCCAAAAGATGCCGTCTGTACTCTTTAGGCGAGGTAAGAACAAAGTCTTGCCTTCTCAGTCATAAGATTACTTTTGTAGTCTCTTGACGCGAAAATATTCAAAGAGATAGGTATTAAAATATGCAGGAACAAAAAAAACGCTTAAAACGCCGGTTAAGAAAAAGTACGAATATAAGACTATCATTAAAATCCTGTCTAGACAGTCAGAAGCGATCTGAAAATTCTTCTGACATGGTAAGAAAGAATCGAGCATAACTAAATCTAACCAGACTGGTCGTGAGGAACCTTCAGTATTCTCATGACTCGACAGGATTCAATCGAAAATATAAACCAAATCTACAAATTGTGAGCCGTTGGAGATTCTTAGCATCCCCTCGATGCAGAAATAGTATTTGTTTTTGTATGGCAGATGCTGAACTGAACACAATTGGTATAACATAGTTCAATACAGATTATGAAAAGAGTTCTAACTTTTCAATATCAAACAGTCAGATCAAAATAGTTTAAAACGATAACAGAAGTAAAATCACAGTAAAAATATATCATGCCTCTGTATTAGAACTCAAAATCTGACCCGACAAGAATTTTCTCTCAGATGGATAACGGATTATACTTGACAAAACTGAACACTTGTTTATCTGGACGGCAATTGGCTGTCGTGTGAGTGGATTTGACTGTGGTAATTAAGACATCAGTAATATTGAGAAGGTCATCATAGATGCTCTCCCCATATTACTGTCTGGTGTGGGGGTATTGTAACCTGTTCTTCTCGCTTGATGGCCGTGGCGGGCAATCGTTGTTCCGTGCACCGAGCCCTTAGTGGTGCTCTCAGCCTCGCCAATCAACAAAGAAGTTTTGGATTATTAATACCGTGTCAAATCACTACACTAACCAACAGAAACAACAGAACAAGATCTTCGGGTTGATCGTTATCAAGTGTCGATCGACCGCGCCGCATGCCTCATTGGATGCTCCGCTGGGCGCAAACTGCTTAATGCACAGACAAATTAAAACTTGATTATCCCCATAGCAGCATTTTATAAATACCACCCACTCATTCCACTAATAGCCAATCAATCATTGAAGCACCATAAAAACCCATGCACCGGTATCAGGAACACTACCTGCACTCGTCAACTTCAGAGAGATCAATATTCTCCCGTTATCAGAGATCCCGATCAACCATGAGCACCACTAGATCGTCTATCACTCACGAGTCCACTCACTTAGTGCCGATAAAACTAATGCACAAGAGGAGGAGAACCAACAGTTATCGGTTAATCTTTAAGCAGACCGCGTGAAACCCAGTAAAGTGTGTAGCAAAAGTACGATAGAGAAGTTTGGAATTGTTGTTCAATTATTGGTCTGACCGATGTGAGTTGGCCTATTGTGTGAGTTGTTCGTTTTTATCCTAAATTCTTGATTCCTTCTTAGAGCGAAGTGAACAAACAATGGTTAAAATTGCAAAAATGATGTGCAGTGTGGTGCAATGGCGGTAGAGCGATAAGCTTCTTCGAGATCGGTAAGCCATTTAGACAAATGAATACCCTAAACAGCATCCCAAAGGGTCATCAGTATTAATGTTTGAATACGACGCCTTCTGTAGGCCTTTCTTTAACACCAGCTATGTTCATGGTGGTGCGTTAACGGTGGTGATGTCGTGCGGTGGTATTGCTATGGGCGTGCTAAGCAGCGGGGTGGCCGGCATGGCGCCGGTAGTCTTTCCCCCAAACTGTCCGGACAGGCTAGACGTTTTGCAGACGCCGAGGGATACACGAAGAATACACTGTCATCACTCCAACACAATTTAGGATAAGCTGCATCTAGGATAAGTACCACAAATAAAATGTAAGTACACTCTAAGTCTAAATGATCACCTCCACTTTATTTTGTGAAACTGGAATTTCTCTTTTGACTTGGGATGGCTCGTTAACATTCAGCGTTGGTTCCGCTCTTCTCGAACCTGGTTCTAGCTACCCATTAAGTATTTGGATCGGGGGATCAATACTCATAAGAACCGTTCTAAATTACTTAACTTTGTCTCCGAGTCTCATGTGCCCTCTGCGGAGCTGGCCCACATTTAAAATACCAGTAAGTAAGATCAAGCGACAAATTTAAGAGAGAAATAAAAACAGAATTATAAACAGATACAAAATTACTTCAAAGCAACACGTTACCTGATCCTTACACTTAACGTGTCGTTGTGAATATAATATTGTCTCTATCGGATTTCTTTCGAAGGATAAATGAGTGTTTCTGAGGGTGCTTACATCGGAACAGAAGACGCGGGCTTCACACTGGTTGAGAAGCCTGATCCTTGTATGCATCCCGCCAACACCAAAGAATCAGGACGTGACGTAAGAGGAGCAGGGCAAAGTTCAGCATCAGGAACAATTATAACAGCACACGACCAAGTGACATCTGGGGAGCAACGACCTGATACCCTGAAAAGACCGACAACTGGTTCAGACGCACAGTTAGGATCATCATCCACCATGTCCTCGGGCGAAGAAGTTGCACCGGGAGGTTCGGCCCGTCGTCAAGAGGTATCGACGGGGTCATCTGATAGTGGCTACGGAGGGAGTGCCTTGGCACTAGCATCCGTATGGAACCGACCAATACCTGGGGTCGCACCAAGAGGCGCGGGACATTGGAGGAGTCATGGGGCCACGCGCACTTACGCTTTCATGCGCGATATGCTCAGCCCACAGTACATAGCTGACCCTCTGTATGTTATGGGGTACAAATGGACACTCGCAGATGTGGAGCACAATGTTGAGCGCATACAGGTAGCTGGACACATTGTGTCGGTGTCAGGTGTGATGCGGGCGGGGACGAACCCACCCGAGTTGTCGGACAGAGGTGCGAAGCTATGGTCAAACGCTGTGCTCACGCCAGTCGACGCTTCCATGCAGATCCGCAACTTGATACCGACAGGTGGAAGTGTCAATTTGAGTGTGATGACTCAACTCGTGTCAAAGTATCATGGTGACCTGCACACGCTGGCGAGAGACGAGGCGCCCTTACTTCGGATGCTGTTAATGTTCTTAACTTTTTTACCTGCTGGAACACCTGGATATGCATCAAACACCATCAAGATGCTTAGACTTGGAGCTAACCAGGGGAAGTGTACAAAAACGCTCCACCCATACAACCGTAGAGGCGTATTGGATAACACTATCCAAATTCCTGCTAATAGTGCAGACTGCGATGTGCGCATCGTACCGTTGAGTACTTAAGTGAATGCGCTTTGTGCCAAACCGAGTAATAATGACAGACTGGCTGGTTTTAACATCTTAGAGGCTGAAATCGTCGCCATTGAAAGCCACAACCTGGAACAAAACTGGTTCATGGCATTTCTGATTGCCCATACCACCACTCTTTGGTGGAATTGCGCAGCTACAGAGGAGTATGACTTCTCTTCGGATCCGAAAGCTGCCGCGGGGTCGAAATCGAAATTTGTCATAAAAACCATGACGCGCGCCAGCTGCGTCTATGTCCCTGGTGAGTGGAAGAAGATCGCCATAGTTGTCGTTGACCAAGACTACAGTGGGTTGACTAAGTTCAGCGTACCACATCTCGGTGACGCGATCAAGTTTGAAACCAGGATCGCGGACTTCACGAAGAAAGTGTTCACTTACTTAGGGCTCACTGAAAACGGTGCGGCTCCAAACCCCCACACAATGCTCATGGCCATAAGGGAAATGTGTAAACGGACAGCTCTATCTGGCGACATGGGCACCGTACTGTCAATGGTTCAAGAGCTGGCCTTTACCGTACCGCTTGGCGGCGCGGTGAGGACAGACGGCGTGTTCGGGGCGTCTGGAGTAGGGAGGTTCGACATCAACGCAGCAGACTATTTACTTGACAAATCACGAACAACTGATCTTGCCAAAGAGTGGGATGATATGTCTGGATGGATAACGGGGTATGGTGATTGGAGTGTTACACCTACTGGTAAGTTCATGGACGCACTGTTTCAGTGCGACAACAAATGGATGTAAAAAAAGTTTTATCCAAGTGCAGTAAGTGTAAAGAATCTAAATATCCAACTGTGCCAACCATTCCTCCGATGGGAGAGCAGAAAAGTGCAACACGTCCTTTTCAAATGATAGCACTTGACTATTTAAGTGGATTTGTCAGAAGTAAATCTGGAAACACTGACTTATTAGTATGTTTGGACATTTTTTCCAAGTACGTTCGCCTGTTTCCTGTTAAGAAAATCAGCGTGGACAGCTTGACAAAAATCATTGAGAGTGAATGGTTTTTCAAACTGGGAGTTCCTCAAACATTGATCTCAGACAATGCGGTAACATTTTTGGGGAACAAGTTCCAAGAATTGTTAAAGAAGTACAATGTCCATCATTTTAAGAATGCTCGGCGTCACTGTCAGAACAATCCAGTAGAGAGAGTGAATAGAGTCATTTTGGCATGCATCAGGACTTATTGTCAGTCTGATCATCGTCTTTGGGATACGCAAATAGCTCAAATCGAATTTGCTATCAATAATACGAAACATTTGTCCACTGGATACACTCCGTTTTTCCTTGTTCATGGGTATGAATCGATCGTAGATGGAAGGGACCATCTTCAAGATAGGCAAACTTCTGATCCATCAGTAGATCAATTTACTCAACGAAGAGAAGTGGTTGTGGGTCCTTTGTACGAAGAGGTTGTTAGGAATAATAAGAAGCAATTTGAGAAATATAAGAAAAATTACGATAGCCGACACAAAGCATTACCTCCAACGTTTTCCATAGGGCAGAAAGTGTACAAAAAGCACTTCAAGCTGTCCAATGCAGCAGATCATTATGCTGCGAAGCTAGGTCCAGTGTACGTCCCTTGCAAGATAATTGCCAGGAGAGGGGCAACTTCTTATGAACTGGAAGATGAGAATGGCAGGAATTTAGGTGTTTTCGCAGCTCAAGATTTGATCCCCGAGTGAATGGTATATTAAGTGTTAATTGTGTGAGTTAGTGTGAATTTGTGTGAACAGCTAATTATTTGTAGATGAGATTTTGTATGGTGTGAACAATTGTATGCAGTGAATTTGAATCAATGAATGTTAGGATAAAGATGGCCATCTAAAGTATGGATGAGAAAAATGTTTGAATTGAGTGTTTTGTAGTGTGAAACTAAGTGTAAACGAGTGAAGTGTGTAGTATGTTAATACGTAGTGTGTTAATACGTCATATTATGAGCAGTCGCAATAGCCAAAAGATGCCGTCTGTACTCTTTAGGCGAGGTAAGAACAAAGTCTTGCCTTCTCAGTCATAAGATTACTTTTGTAGTCTCTTGACGCGAAAATATTCAAAGAGATAGGTATTAAAATATGCAGGAACAAAAAAAAACGCTTAAAACGCCGGTTAAGAAAAAGTACGAATATAAGACTATCATTAAAATCCTGTCTAGACAGTCAGAAGCGATCTGAAAATTCTTCTGACATGGTAAGAAAGAATCGAGCATAACTAAATCTAACCAGACTGGTCGTGAGGAACCTTCAGTATTCTCATGACTCGACAGGATTCAATCGAAAATATAAACCAAATCTACAAATTGTGAGCCGTTGGAGATTCTTAGCATCCCCTCGATGCAGAAATAGTATTTGTTTTTGTATGGCAGATGCTGAACTGAACACAATTGGTATAACATAGTTCAATACAGATTATGAAAAGAGTTCTAACTTTTCAATATCAAACAGTCAGATCAAAATAGTTTAAAACGATAACAGAAGTAAAATCACAGTAAAAATATATCATGCCTCTGTATTAGAACTCAAAATCTGACCCGACAAGAATTTTCTCTCAGATGGATAACGGATTATACTTGACAAAACTGAACACTTGTTTATCTGGACGGCAATTGGCTGTCGTGTGAGTGGATTTGACTGTGGTAATTAAGACATCAGTAATATTGAGAAGGTCATCATAGATGCTCTCCCCATATTACTGTCTGGTGTGGGGGTATTGTAACCTGTTCTTCTCGCTTGATGGCCGTGGCGGGCAATCGTTGTTCCGTGCACCGAGCCCTTAGTGGTGCTCTCAGCCTCGCCAATCAACAAAGAAGTTTTGGATTATTAATACCGTGTCAAATCACTACACTAACCAACAGAAACAACAGAACAAGATCTTCGGGTTGATCGTTATCAAGTGTCGATCGACCGCGCCGCATGCCTCATTGGATGCTCCGCTGGGCGCAAACTGCTTAATGCACAGACAAATTAAAACTTGATTATCCCCATAGCAGCATTTTATAAATACCACCCACTCATTCCACTAATAGCCAATCAATCATTGAAGCACCATAAAAACCCATGCACCGGTATCAGGAACACTACCTGCACTCGTCAACTTCAGAGAGATCAATATTCTCCCGTTATCAGAGATCCCGATCAACCATGAGCACCACTAGATCGTCTATCACTCACGAGTCCACTCACTTAGTGCCGATAAAACTAATGCACAAGAGGAGGAGAACCAACAGTTATCGGTTAATCTTTAAGCAGACCGCGTGAAACCCAGTAAAGTGTGTAGCAAAAGTACGATAGAGAAGTTTGGAATTGTTGTTCAATTATTGGTCTGACCGATGTGAGTTGGCCTATTGTGTGAGTTGTTCGTTTTTATCCTAAATTCTTGATTCCTTCTTAGAGCGAAGTGAACAAACAATGGTTAAAATTGCAAAAATGATGTGCAGTGTGGTGCAATGGCGGTAGAGCGATAAGCTTCTTCGAGATCGGTAAGCCATTTAGACAAATGAATACCCTAAACAGCATCCCAAAGGGTCATCAGTATTAATGTTTGAATACGACGCCTTCTGTAGGCCTTTCTTTAACACCAGCTATGTTCATGGTGGTGCGTTAACGGTGGTGATGTCGTGCGGTGGTATTGCTATGGGCGTGCTAAGCAGCGGGGTGGCCGGCATGGCGCCGGTAGTCTTTCCCCCAAACTGTCCGGACAGGCTAGACGTTTTGCAGACGCCGAGGGATACACGAAGAATACACTGTCATCACTCCAACACAATTTAGGATAAGCTGCATCTAGGATAAGTACCACAAATAAAATGTAAGTACACTCTAAGTCTAAATGATCACCTCCACTTTATTTTGTGAAACTGGAATTTCTCTTTTGACTTGGGATGGCTCGTTAACATTCAGCGTTGGTTCCGCTCTTCTCGAACCTGGTTCTAGCTACCCATTAAGTATTTGGATCGGGGGATCAATACTCATAAGAACCGTTCTAAATTACTTAACTTTGTCTCCGAGTCTCATGTGCCCTCTGCGGAGCTGGCCCACATTTAAAATACCAGTAAGTAAGATCAAGCGACAAATTTAAGAGAGAAATAAAAACAGAATTATAAACAGATACAAAATTACTTCAAAGCAACACGTTACCTGATCCTTACACTTAACGTGTCGTTGTGAATATAATATTGTCTCTATCGGATTTCTTTCGAAGGATAAATGAGTGTTTCTGAGGGTGCTTACATCGGAACAGAAGACGCGGGCTTCACACTGGTTGAGAAGCCTGATCCTTGTATGCATCCCGCCAACACCAAATAATCAGGACGTGACGTAAGAGGAGCAGGGCAAAGTTCAGCATCAGGAACAATTATAACAGCACACGACCAAGTGACATCTGGGGAGCAACGACCTGATACCCTGAAAAGACCGACAACTGGTTCAGACGCACAGTTAGGATCATCATCCACCATGTCCTCGGGCGAAGAAGTTGCACCGGGAGGTTCGGCCCGTCGTCAAGAGGTATCGACGGGGTCATCTGATAGTGGCTACGGAGGGAGTGCCTTGGCACTAGCATCCGTATGGAACCGACCAATACCTGGGGTCGCACCAAGAGGCGCGGGACATTGGAGGAGTCATGGGGCCACGCGCACTTACGCTTTCATGCGCGATATGCTCAGCCCACAGTACATAGCTGACCCTCTGTATGTTATGGGGTACAAATGGACACTCGCAGATGTGGAGCACAATGTTGAGCGCATACAGGTAGCTGGACACATTGTGTCGGTGTCAGGTGTGATGCGGGCGGGGACGAACCCACCCGAGTTGTCGGACAGAGGTGCGAAGCTATGGTCAAACGCTGTGCTCACGCCAGTCGACGCTTCCATGCAGATCCGCAACTTGATACCGACAGGTGGAAGTGTCAATTTGAGTGTGATGACTCAACTCGTGTCAAAGTATCATGGTGACCTGCACACGCTGGCGAGAGACGAGGCGCCCTTACTTCGGATGCTGTTAATGTTCTTAACTTTTTTACCTGCTGGAACACCTGGATATGCATCAAACACCATCAAGATGCTTAGACTTGGAGCTAACCAGGGGAAGTGTACAAAAACGCTCCACCCATACAACCGTAGAGGCGTATTGGATAACACTATCCAAATTCCTGCTAATAGTGCAGACTGCGATGTGCGCATCGTACCGTTGAGTACTTACGTGAATGCGCTTTGTGCCAAACCGAGTAATAATGACAGACTGGCTGGTTTTAACATCTTAGAGGCTGAAATCGTCGCCATTGAAAGCCACAACCTGGAACAAAACTGGTTCATGGCATTTCTGATTGCCCATACCACCACTCTTTGGTGGAATTGCGCAGCTACAGAGGAGTATGACTTCTCTTCGGATCCGAAAGCTGCCGCGGGGTCGAAATCGAAATTTGTCATAAAAACCATGACGCGCGCCAGCTGCGTCTATGTCCCTGGTGAGTGGAAGAAGATCGCCATAGTTGTCGTTGACCAAGACTACAGTGGGTTGACTAAGTTCAGCGTACCACATCTCGGTGACGCGATCAAGTTTGAAACCAGGATCGCGGACTTCACGAAGAAAGTGTTCACTTACTTAGGGCTCACTGAAAACGGTGCGGCTCCAAACCCCCACACAATGCTCATGGCCATAAGGGAAATGTGTAAACGGACAGCTCTATCTGGCGACATGGGCACCGTACTGTCAATGGTTCAAGAGCTGGCCTTTACCGTACCGCTTGGCGGCGCGGTGAGGACAGACGGCGTGTTCGGGGCGTCTGGAGTAGGGAGGTTCGACATCAACGCAGCAGACTATTTACTTGACAAATCACGAACAACTGATCTTGCCAAAGAGTGGGATGATATGTCTGGATGGATAACGGGGTATGGTGATTGGAGTGTTACACCTACTGGTAAGTTCATGGACGCACTGTTTCAGTGCGACAACAAATGGATGTAAAAAAAGTTTTATCCAAGTGCAGTAAGTGTAAAGAATCTAAATATCCAACTGTGCCAACCATTCCTCCGATGGGAGAGCAGAAAAGTGCAACACGTCCTTTTCAAATGATAGCACTTGACTATTTAAGTGGATTTGTCAGAAGTAAATCTGGAAACACTGACTTATTAGTATGTTTGGACATTTTTTCCAAGTACGTTCGCCTGTTTCCTGTTAAGAAAATCAGCGTGGACAGCTTGACAAAAATCATTGAGAGTGAATGGTTTTTCAAACTGGGAGTTCCTCAAACATTGATCTCAGACAATGCGGTAACATTTTTGGGGAACAAGTTCCAAGAATTGTTAAAGAAGTACAATGTCCATCATTTTAAGAATGCTCGGCGTCACTGTCAGAACAATCCAGTAGAGAGAGTGAATAGAGTCATTTTGGCATGCATCAGGACTTATTGTCAGTCTGATCATCGTCTTTGGGATACGCAAATAGCTCAAATCGAATTTGCTATCAATAATACGAAACATTTGTCCACTGGATACACTCCGTTTTTCCTTGTTCATGGGTATGAATCGATCGTAGATGGAAGGGACCATCTTCAAGATAGGCAAACTTCTGATCCATCAGTAGATCAATTTACTCAACGAAGAGAAGTGGTTGTGGGTCCTTTGTACGAAGAGGTTGTTAGGAATAATAAGAAGCAATTTGAGAAATATAAGAAAAATTACGATAGCCGACACAAAGCATTACCTCCAACGTTTTCCATAGGGCAGAAAGTGTACAAAAAGCACTTCAAGCTGTCCAATGCAGCAGATCATTATGCTGCGAAGCTAGGTCCAGTGTACGTCCCTTGCAAGATAATTGCCAGGAGAGGGGCAACTTCTTATGAACTGGAAGATGAGAATGGCAGGAATTTAGGTGTTTTCGCAGCTCAAGATTTGATCCCCGAGTGAATGGTATATTAAGTGTTAATTGTGTGAGTTAGTGTGAATTTGTGTGAACAGCTAATTATTTGTAGATGAGATTTTGTATGGTGTGAACAATTGTATGCAGTGAATTTGAATCAATGAATGTTAGGATAAAGATGGCCATCTAAAGTATGGATGAGAAAAATGTTTGAATTGAGTGTTTTGTAGTGTGAAACTAAGTGTAAACGAGTGAAGTGTGTAGTATGTTAATACGTAGTGTGTTAATACGTCATATTATGAGCAGTCGCAATAGCCAAAAGATGCCGTCTGTACTCTTTAGGCGAGGTAAGAACAAAGTCTTGCCTTCTCAGTCATAAGATTACTTTTGTAGTCTCTTGACGCGAAAATATTCAAAGAGATAGGTATTAAAATATGCAGGAACAAAAAAAACGCTTAAAACGCCGGTTAAGAAAAAGTACGAATATAAGACTATCATTAAAATCCTGTCTAGACAGTCAGAAGCGATCTGAAAATTCTTCTGACATGGTAAGAAAGAATCGAGCATAACTAAATCTAACCAGACTGGTCGTGAGGAACCTTCAGTATTCTCATGACTCGACAGGATTCAATCGAAAATATAAACCAAATCTACAAATTGTGAGCCGTTGGAGATTCTTAGCATCCCCTCGATGCAGAAATAGTATTTGTTTTTGTATGGCAGATGCTGAACTGAACACAATTGGTATAACATAGTTCAATACAGATTATGAAAAGAGTTCTAACTTTTCAATATCAAACAGTCAGATCAAAATAGTTTAAAACGATAACAGAAGTAAAATCACAGTAAAAATATATCATGCCTCTGTATTAGAACTCAAAATCTGACCCGACAAGAATTTTCTCTCAGATGGATAACGGATTATACTTGACAAAACTGAACACTTGTTTATCTGGACGGCAATTGGCTGTCGTGTGAGTGGATTTGACTGTGGTAATTAAGACATCAGTAATATTGAGAAGGTCATCATAGATGCTCTCCCCATATTACTGTCTGGTGTGGGGGTATTGTAACCTGTTCTTCTCGCTTGATGGCCGTGGCGGGCAATCGTTGTTCCGTGCACCGAGCCCTTAGTGGTGCTCTCAGCCTCGCCAATCAACAAAGAAGTTTTGGATTATTAATACCGTGTCAAATCACTACACTAACCAACAGAAACAACAGAACAAGATCTTCGGGTTGATCGTTATCAAGTGTCGATCGACCGCGCCGCATGCCTCATTGGATGCTCCGCTGGGCGCAAACTGCTTAATGCACAGACAAATTAAAACTTGATTATCCCCATAGCAGCATTTTATAAATACCACCCACTCATTCCACTAATAGCCAATCAATCATTGAAGCACCATAAAAACCCATGCACCGGTATCAGGAACACTACCTGCACTCGTCAACTTCAGAGAGATCAATATTCTCCCGTTATCAGAGATCCCGATCAACCATGAGCACCACTAGATCGTCTATCACTCACGAGTCCACTCACTTAGTGCCGATAAAACTAATGCACAAGAGGAGGAGAACCAACAGTTATCGGTTAATCTTTAAGCAGACCGCGTGAAACCCAGTAAAGTGTGTAGCAAAAGTACGATAGAGAAGTTTGGAATTGTTGTTCAATTATTGGTCTGACCGATGTGAGTTGGCCTATTGTGTGAGTTGTTCGTTTTTATCCTAAATTCTTGATTCCTTCTTAGAGCGAAGTGAACAAACAATGGTTAAAATTGCAAAAATGATGTGCAGTGTGGTGCAATGGCGGTAGAGCGATAAGCTTCTTCGAGATCGGTAAGCCATTTAGACAAATGAATACCCTAAACAGCATCCCAAAGGGTCATCAGTATTAATGTTTGAATACGACGCCTTCTGTAGGCCTTTCTTTAACACCAGCTATGTTCATGGTGGTGCGTTAACGGTGGTGATGTCGTGCGGTGGTATTGCTATGGGCGTGCTAAGCAGCGGGGTGGCCGGCATGGCGCCGGTAGTCTTTCCCCCAAACTGTCCGGACAGGCTAGACGTTTTGCAGACGCCGAGGGATACACGAAGAATACACTGTCATCACTCCAACACAATTTAGGATAAGCTGCATCTAGGATAAGTACCACAAATAAAATGTAAGTACACTCTAAGTCTAAATGATCACCTCCACTTTATTTTGTGAAACTGGAATTTCTCTTTTGACTTGGGATGGCTCGTTAACATTCAGCGTTGGTTCCGCTCTTCTCGAACCTGGTTCTAGCTACCCATTAAGTATTTGGATCGGGGGATCAATACTCATAAGAACCGTTCTAAATTACTTAACTTTGTCTCCGAGTCTCATGTGCCCTCTGCGGAGTGGTGACAAAATTTCAAGAAACAAACGAGGACTTTTCAATGGATTAGGAAACGCAATCAAAGTCATTACAGGTAACCTAGACAACAACGACCTTAAGAAAATCAACATATAATTAGACCATCTGTCATATCAAAATAACGCTTTAATAACTGAAAATAATGAACAGATTAAAATCAATTTCAAAGTTCAGGATAGGCTAAACAGGCTGATTAAAACAGTAAACGAACAGCAAGACATTATAAAAGAGAACTTTATCAGATTTAGGCAGAATTTTGCAAATCAAAGAAATGTTTCAGATGTAGCAGAAACGACGCCATCACATTAATATGCTTTCAAGGCCAAGGGCCAGTTGAAGATTATAAAAACCATTTGCCAATCAGGAATACAGTTAGTTGTATCATAGAATTAGCAGTGTTTTTAGTTTTTTAAAAGAACTCCATCCCGCTCGAGGAGTTAACTGGCGCAGTCGGTTGTCGCTTGAACATGTCAGTAAAGTTAACAAGCACAGTAATAGTGTTAACTGGCGTAGTCGCGTTAATAAGTAAAAGTGACTTAAGTGAAAATTAAGTGACACTGGAACAACTAACAGCAACAAGTGAAAGTGACTTAAGTGAAAATTAAGTGACACTGGAACAACAAATAGCGACGAACCATCCGAAGAAACCCCAATGGACATGGGACCATTTCTTCTATTATTGTAAGTAGCCTAAAGAAATATTTTCTTAACAAAAATAACAACCACTCAATCATCACAAAAATTTTTAGCATTAAGTTTTTAAGAAAAGAAAGAAAAACAGTGATTTGTATAATTATTGAAAGAAAAGTGAAGTTTAATTTTTTTTAGAAAGAAAAAGTGTTGTTTTTACAGTTTTATAATTTTTTTTCGAAAGAAAAGTGAAGCTTAATATTTTTTTAGAAAGAAAAAGTGTTGTTTTTACATTTTTTTTTTTAAATAAAATATGGAAAATGAAAATTGGGATAATGCGAATCAACCTCCATATATCCCAAATACAGAAAATAAAAAAATAATTCGCAAAACACCCGCACATCTCTCGAAAAAACAGAAAAAGAATTTTATGCCCGTGAAGTTGAACGGTGGGCTTGAATTAAGAAAGAAGAACAAATTACTCGTAACAATAAAAAATAATTTTGGTATTTGAAAATTTTATTTTAATATTGATTCATTTAACAGATATTTCAAAATGGCTCATAATGGTAATGCACTTGATGCAGATGAAACAGCTCAAATGTTTCAACAAGCTGAAATAGTTCTGAAATCTATGCAAATTAGAGATTTGCCAACATTTAATGGAAACCCCGTGAAACTTCATAATTTCATAAGATCAGTAGATGATTTATTTCCTTTCATATCTGCATTAGAAAATACTCCATTTTTTAATGTTTGGTTACAATCCATTCGTGCAAAAATTATTGGTGAAGCAGATCAGATACTTGAAATTTATGGAACTCCATTAATTTGGAATGATATCAAAGCAAATTTAATCGCTTACTACAACGATAAGCGAGACTGTGTAACTTTAACGCGTGAATTATTCCAGGTACAACAAATAACAACTATTGAAAAATTTTATGGACAGGTTCAAAATTTGCTTTCCCTTTTAATCAACAATACAAATATTTTAATTCAGGATAATGATTTGAAAACGGACAGAATTGCGACACGTAAGGAAAATGCATTGCAAGTTTTTCTTGCTGGTTTAAAAGAGCCAATAGGTGGAAATGTTAGAGCAAGGAAACCATCTACTTTAAAAGAAGCTTTTGATGCGTGTGTTGAAGAACGAAATTTTCAGGCCAAACAAGGATTAAAATCATCACCCTTCTATCCTTCTCTTCCTAAGCAAACAAATCAACCTACTTTTTCAAATTTTCAACCACCAAATCCTAGAATGTCTATACAACAAACAAGAAATTTTAACGATAACATTCCCAAATTGCCTGTTCCCAACAGAAACGTTTTTGCCCCAAAACCTTTTCCCATATATCAACCTAAGCCTGCTCCAATGGAAGTAGATCGTTCAATACGAACTAAACAAGTAAATTATATGAATCGACCCAATTTAAATAATTTCAAACCATCATATCCACAACAAAATCGACATTTTTTTTCCAACAAACTGGACCTCCTAAATTTCATGTTGAAGAACTTCATAATACTGAAGATCCCTAAGAATATGAAACATATCATCAAAATAACGACGGATATTGGGATGATAATATTCCTTACGAACACTATTATAATAATGAAAATCCATATGAACAGTTTTATCGCTGTCACAATGATGAAAAACCTATTAAGAAAATTGAACAACCAACTAATAACACTTCAAAACAAACCTCAGATCAGAAACCAAATTTAGTTGATAATCTAATTTTTCGGACGGTACCCAATCAAGATTCAATAACTTGAATTGTATACCATACTTAAGATTGAAAACAATACAAGGATTCAACGTGAAATTACTTATTGACACTGGAGCCAATAAAAATTATCTAAGTCCTCGATTAGTCAATAGAACAGAACAACTTTCCTTTCCAGCACTCATAAGAAATATTACAGGCAAACATGTAGTAAACAATTATGTAAACTTTAATTCATTTCCCGAAATCATTCAATCTACATTTATGTTTCATGTATTTGACTTTCATAAATTTTTTGATGGCCTAATTGGCTATGAAACACTACAACAAGTAGGAGCATTAATTGATGCACAAAATAGCATATTGAATATTTCAGGCTTTCTGCATTTTTTGCCCAGAAAGATTGATAAACATTTTACAAGTAGTTTACAAAAATTATGATTTTAGATGGATGAGCGGCAGCATCTTGGCGATAAACAGCGAGACGACGATAAGCAGCGTGACAACGTACAACCCATGGTTCAGTAGATAAGGATACATTACATTATATAAAACAAAAACTCTTTTAGAATACACACTCTTGTTTCAACTCTCAAGTTGTTGACTAATCTCTTTTTCCGAACATTCAGGTTCAGAATCGTCGACCGAAAAGTTGTTAGTTCGCTTCGCTTGATAGTTGGCCGAGCGACCTGGGACTCAATCACGGTAGCAACGATCAAAGGAAGCCACACAATTACCAGAACCATAAAGCTTGCCCGGACGGAAGTCATCACTGGTGGATTGCCAAGGATCAGGGACAAGTTCTCCCGTTAAACGTAAGTAAACTATTTTAATTCTTACTCTTTTACCTCGAAAAATAAAATAAAATATAACATTCATGCTATCATTTCACAAGATTAACATATAATTAATTAGTGAATATTTCCAAAAGTGAAAAGTGCTATAATAATTACTCTCCTAATACAATTCTACAACGTCAAGTGAAACAAGAATTCTTTAAGTATGGCTAACGTAGAACCAATCCAAGCCCAGCTTCATCAAGCCGTTGCACGTTTACAAGAACGAGAACAACAGCTTGCCCAAGCAATTGAACAAAATAATAATTTCGCCCACGTACAAATCGATCTCGATCATGTTAGGGCTCAATTGGAAGAAAGAGACCAGCAATTAGCAGAAGCACAATTAAATCAATCGAAACAACAACAACAACTTAGAAGACAATTAGAAAGCATGCCGTTAAATATAAATGACGAGTTTTCGCGTGGTAGGGTTCCGGATTTGATTAAAGGACTCCCACAATTTAATGGAAATGCGAAACAATTAACATCTTGGACTCAATCAGTCGAACGTATACTAAAAATGTATGACCACTTAAAAAACCAAGAAGTCTACTTTCTTTGGTTACAGGAAATTCGCAACAAAATTACTGGTGAAGCTGGCGATATATTGGCGTCCAATGGAACTCCACTAGATTGGACAGCAATAAAAAATCAGCTTACAATAATTTACGGCGACAAAAGAGAGATGTCTACCTTGTTACAAACATTATTTTTTCTTAAACAAAATCATAAGTCAGTCGAAAAGTTAAAGTAAGTAAGTAGCCGCATCACAATGGAGAAGATTGATTATAAGAATTTGGATATGGCAGGGATGATCGGGGCTGGGCTTGTCCCCCCGAAATTGGAGGATGTTACCGATGACAAGAAGTCCTACCGGAAGCTTGCTGCCATATGGTCCCTGGCCTGTTGTATTAGGGTAAGCAAAGGGAGGCAGGAGAGATCTCATGTGGTGAAGGGATTCGAGATCCATTTCAAGGAGGGCGAGAACCCTGATCTACTAGAAACAGTGGTTGCGCATGCAGCTGTCCAGCTGGAGATGGGAAAGGAGGACACATATCTGCTCACTGACCTAGTTTCCAGCAAATCTCACGCAGATGCTCAGGAGGTATGCCTCAAGTGGACAGGGGAGAAAGGGAAGCTCACCTTAAACCTCCCACATCTACCTAATCCGGGATCCGAGCCAGCTCAAAGATGGTTGAGAGAGTTGACCCAGTACATGGCAAGTGTACTCTACCCAGATGACAGTGACTACCTATGTGACATAGTAGTCCCTATTCCCTCCTCGCAAGGAAGTTTATCGCCACCACCGTCGGAGTCTGCTCCACCCCACGAGGAAGATCATTACTGCAAGCCTTCAGAGGCGCCCCCTGGCTATCCCTCAGATGCAGAGGGGAAGGGTGTAGAAGATGGTCCCAGGCAGATTGGGCGAGGAAAGATTCTCCGCCCAGATGAGCGGCAGGCCCTCCGAAATCAGTTTGTAACGTGCTTGGGGACTCAGTGTGCCCAAGTCCTTCAGGGGGCTCTAGATGATCCACTGGAATCTGACCAGATCATGGTTGATCAGATCGACAGGGATGTGCTTATGAACTACATCTTGAACGAGTTGTCCTTGCTGAACGAATATTCTAGCGGCCAACAGTACCTGTACAGGATCTTCCATGCTCTCCAGAGTGTCAGAATCCCATTTGGTGAATACCTGGCTAGGTACAGAGACGGCCTGGAGCTGAAAAGGCAGCTCCTTGAGGAATCGCTTTGGAGCATCGTATCTGATACTGGGGGAACTACTGCGGGGGTTCCTCAACTGTGGGACAAGAGCGGCCTGGCAGACCTCTACACACGCTATTACCCGGACCACGCTGAGTCTATGAAGAGTCTGAGCTACGTGGCTGATGTAGATGCTGTCTGGCGGATCATAAACAACATGGTCATAAATGAGATCAAGGGACCGGCAATCACGATCACCGAGATGTACGAGAAAATGTGCCACTCACAAAGGATGAGATTATCACTGCAATCAAACAAGCATCTGAGGTGCCTGAGTCGCTCAAGTCCGTGCTCACAGCGGGAGTGGAGAAGATCCAGATGATCGCCGACCAATTCGTCTCTGGGGCAAGGCCATTAGAAAAAAACATGGTGGAGAGCCTGCGAGTTGACCGGAGGCCGGAGCCATCTGCACCTGTGGATTCAGATCCAGCGCCAACCCGTGAAGCTCCAAAGCCACGTGCAAAGGGACTGTCCCCAGAAGAAAGAGCCGAGGCTCCGTGCATATTCAATGAGCGGGTAAACAACTCCTGATCTATTGCTCGCATGCTGGTGATTACCCTTAATGAAACCCGCTAGTTAAACATCATCAAGGAACTCCACACCTAAGTTTGATATAATTAATCCACCATACACAGTTGTAGCTCTTTTGAGTAATAGAAATGCAGCATCCACTCCTTACCGTGTTCGGGCTTGTGTTGCTCTCGTCTCCCATCTGGAGCCTGACAGCCTTTGACTGCAACTCGAAGTCTGTAAACCTTACATCACTCTCCGTCGTAACAACCCCCAACTGCGATATATCTCACAAGAATATCACTTATGAGCAGGTAAATCTCGCTGTTACCCAGACTACAGAGCGGTACGAACTACCATTCTTCCGGTGCCACGTGGAGTCTCGCAGTATCATGGGGAGATGCGGTAAATCTATCGACACCTTCCATAATGCTGGCCTCTTTTCTGAAATCATCAGGGTTGACAGGCATGAATGTGATACGATGCACAAGAAAAAGACGTTCCGCATAGTTAAAGAAGGGGTGTTTAGCGACATCCAGTTGAGCCATGACGCGCAAACCAGGTACGCATATGTCAGTAGAGGGTCCGTGACACCAGATGGCTCATGCACTCCGGGTGCTAATCTTGTTAGGAATGGTAGGGAATACGACCGCCCCCTCATCAATACTGAACTTACTATCACCATATCATCTGGGACCTCGATTGTATCAATAGAAGAAAGTCTGATAAAGTTCCCGAACGGAAAGAACTGTAGGTTGCAAGACGAATCGTGCTTCGATGCTGATTATGGTGACGTTTTTTGGAATGTACCAACCCATTCCTGTGAAGAGTCAGAGTCAGAAAAAAGCCTGGTATACAAAGGGCCGGGAACCTTGGTCAGGGATGTTAATGGAAACACCACGGTCGAATACATCCACGTGCATCACTCTGGATACGATTTCCAAGTTCTGTTACAGTCTCGGCAAGAGCTTATCTGCGGTTACCGGTCATTCTATACAGAACACTCGAGTCTCTTTGTCACCCTTCTTTCAACAAGTGGGCCCAAATTCCCTCTTAAGCGGAAAGTCACCGCTGTGGACGTGAGCCTTCTTAACTTTGTCAACTCCAAGCTTGTTTACTCCTTTAGACACGTCAAGCAGGAGGTGAGTCGACTCTTCGACTTGTTCAATCATGACCGTTGTCAGTCGCCTTGTCTCCACAGGAATTTGCCTATACCTATGGAGGGCCAGGGCACACGGCTGTCGCTCGGGGAGAGGTCATCTACCTCGCACAGTGTCGCCCAGTGGCAGTTATCCCCGACTTGAACGTAACCGGCTGCTACAATGAGCTTCCTGTCGTTTAGAACAATGAAACGATGTTCATGACTCCAAGAAGCAGGATTCTGATCAATGTCGGGACCCCTTTGCAGTGTCTCCCTGACCTACTCCCCAAATACTACCTAAACGAGAACTGGTATGTGAAAACTGATCACGGATTGATAGAGACCCGTCCACCACATTCCATTGCTCCAAATGCGATCGAGTACGAGTTTAGAGAGTTGTCAGGTATTTCAGGCGGGGGACTTTACCGAGCTGATATAATCCAGAAGTACCAGGCTGCGCTCATATCGCCAATGGTCGAGTCAGTAATCTCGACTCGGGTGGTAGACTCCCTACGAGGTGAGGTTCAACTACCCACAGGTTATCACTACACGTCAGCGTTTACACCCCTGGACTACGAGAGCATTCGATCTAAAGTCGGAGGATTTTGAGACAGGTTCACTGAGTCAGCTGTGAGAGCAGGTGTAGCATGATAGACTTGCATTACAAAGTTAATATTCAAAAAACATAAATAATTCATCTCAAGCATTAGAACATGTTCATGTTCCGATGTTCATAAAGAATATCAAATTACAGAACGTTTCCTAGCTCTCACAAATCCTTAAGAGTGTGAAAAGCATAAAACAGTAAAACTAAATTTCACATTAACTGAAATGCTGAACCTTCCCACGATCATAAAAACCTTACTTCACAATTCCCAAGCATTCATATCATGCAAACATTCAAACCAAATTATTGCCAACCTTTTCCAAATTACAACTCAGGCAATCACCCATGTCATTGTCACTACACTCTGACGCCAACGATCATTCCAGACAATTGATATATGCAATAGCGTAATTCGATCTCCTTGCCTACGCCAAGTGCATCGTTCTCACGATGCAAGAGGCCAATGGTTATATTTCTTTTCGCTTATAATGCATAGTGCTAAATTCTGATTGGCTTATATTTACATACCAAAAGTTAACTCCAAGTACCGCCTCTTTTAGAACACCATTTTTAGAACACAAGCAATTCAATGATTGTAAGACTTCTTGTAAGTAAAAATGATTCTAAATAAACATTATCTTGTAGACGACTGAGCAACCAACAAGACTAAATAATTCGTACAGTAAATGGCGACCGGTGACTTTCGAATCTTTCGGAGTCCGAAGTGGATTATTATTGATCACCAACTAGATGATCTAGTGATTGATTTTGCATGAAGCAAACAAGTGAAAAAACAAAACAAAAATCGGAAGTTTTTCAAACAGTGCTAGTGATAAGTGAGACTAAATTATGGGAAAAGGCGCATCAAAGTCGTCCAACGAAGGCGACGCAAATGTTCAAATAACTAATCTCCTAGAAAACCATCAACAGTTCCATGAGAAACATGCATTAGAGTTGTGGCTAATTTTGGTGATGGTTGGTATCCAAACAGTGATAATGGTTAAAGATAAAGAAGAACACTTGTGCTATGCATCTTCCCGCACAGTTAATTACATTTCATTTAAAACATACACTCAGTTAGTAAGCACTCATCGATGCCTGTTTCCAAAACGAAACACTGCACATGTTAAGAACGGTCAGTGCTGCGTGTGCGGAACGAGTATTCTGACCCACATGTTTTGCTGACTCGTATTACGGGCGTAGTTGCCCCGCAGTGCAGGGTACAAGCAAAGCGTCAAATAACCAAAATAATGGTATCGATGGGTTCGTATCCAAAAGTGAATTATCATCAACATTATGTCCCAGGCGTCTTCGCTCTCTTTCCTACATATACAATTATAGAAGATGTTTGTAAATTATCGAAACTTGGTAAGCTATAAAAACCTTTGCACTTCAGAAATACAGACAGTCTTGTTCCAACCAGAGACCCACTATTATTCGAAGTGATTTTCGACTGTTTCCAGTCGAGAACACCACTGACCGAAGAAAAATCCTTAGGACGATTCTAGGCCAATGATGGCTCTAGAAAACCGCCAGGAACTCAGAGTTTGGATCGTGCGCGAAAGTACACCGTGTCTACGAAACATAAGTTTCGGCTTGTTATATGGCGACCGTGACAGGACCGAAAACCTGTCAACGGGAAAAACCGCGTAATGAAAAATGTGCTGAAAAACCGCGTAAGGAAAAATGTGCTAGCTATTTGACTATGAAAAGTGATAGTCAGAGTAATATGAACCTCGAAATCGCATGAAGAAAAATGTGCTAGCTATTTACCTGTGAAAAGTGATAGTCAACATAATGGGCTCCGAAGAGTCGAAGACACACGTGGAGCACAACGGCTCGCAACACGTGGAAATAGTAAACATGCAAGAGCAGCATTCGAACATGCTGGAAGAAAACAAACTACTCTTGTGGCTAATTTTGGGAGTAGTGTCATTACAACTAGTGCTAACTTTGGTGGACACAGTGAAGAAACACATCCATAAGCGAGCAATGAGAAAAATGGACTCGATGATTAACCTAAAAAACATTACAGTGCAAGAATAAGCGATGAAAATGACTGCAGGCCAGGAAATAGAAGCGGTGGTAAAAACCCTAAGTAAAGGACTGAAGACAGGGTTAGCTGCAAAAATTAAAGTAACATTTAGTGCGGTAGAGCAGCTTATAAAAGTGCTTGAGGACAAGCAGTGTGTAAAAGTATTGAACATAAGCAAAATAGAATACACCGACGACGATGACGACGCCGGCGACGACGACAGCAGCAACGGTGGCAGCACCGAGCCTTCGTCCCGAGGAGAACTTATCAACCAGATTATTCTAATGATTATGCTAGGAGTGTGAAGTTGTGCTTTTTAAATAATTAGTAACTGAATAAGACTTTCATTTTTATTCTGTGATGTGATTTCTAAAAAAGGAACTGAAAGAAATCACTTAATTCAAGATTTCAAAAAAAGTTAAAATGGCATTGAACATAAAAACAGCATCTGAATTAGCATCACTGATTCCCTCTTACGATGGAAATCCAGGAGGTGTAAAATAATTTATTGATGCTATCAGATTGGTGCAAACTATAGTGCCAGCAGATCAGCAAGCCCCTGCCATTCAGCTCATTTTGACTAGGTTGACTGGTAAGGCCAGAGATTTGTTTACTGGCGTTCCGGCTAATTACCAAGAAATTGTGGATAAAATTTCTGCTGACTGCACTGCCAAAAGCAGTTCAGAATTAGCTCTCGCTAACTTGAAAAATATTAAACCAAAAAGAGGCCAAGAAACTTCTGGGTTTACCAAGGAAGTAGACATACTGGCAGATAAATTGAAACAAGCTAACATTAGAGAAGAAGTACCTAATGAAGTAGCAAAAAAAATAGCAAACAAGGCTGCCATTCAATCCTTGATTATCGCATCACAGAAGCAGGAAACAAAAATGCTTTTGAAAGTTGGAAAATTTGATTCGCTTTCTGAGGCATTGAATATCGTTGTGGAAAACGAGAATTTTAACAACGAACCATCTGTGTCAATGTTACAGATGAGAAAGAAATTTCCTCAAAATAAGCCATGTTATCAATCAAATTATCAAAATCGCAACAATGGCAACAACTCTAGAGGTAATTTTAGAGGTTTCACACGTAATAATACGCGTCAAACCACACCAAATTTTCCTCAACAATCATCAAACAGATTTTTAAGATACAATTATCAAAATACCAATCATCAACATCCAAGACAACAAAACTGGAACCATTCCGGTAATAGACGATTCTATCATATGAATGAGGTACATGGTTCAATGCTTTCCAGTCAATTTGCGTCAAACGGTGCATTGCCTCAACCGGTAAGTATGGTGCCAAGTAACATGATGCCACCGCAAAGGCAACACCAACAACCTCAACAAGTTCCAAATCATTTTTTAGGAACAACAGGTCTGTTCCCGTACTCACGATGAATCTAAACGCGTCCAATTTCATATCGGTCAATGTTCAGATGACAAACACTACAAACACATTCATAATAGATTTTCAAACGTAGCAAAATACATCCCAACTATCTAATAAATATAACGGAGAAGATCAAGCTAACAGGTATTACTGATGACACGATTGAAACCATCGCGTCAGCAGAAACTGACCTATATTTTGAAGGAGGACTGTGCATCAAGCATAAATTCCACCTTGTAAATGATGAATTCCCTATTATGACAGACGGCATTTTAGGCCGCGATTTCTTAAGTTCCCATAGATGCATAATTGATTATGATGTTATGATTATGTTACTTAAGTTTAATGTAAATAATGAAGAAATAACTATACCAATTCAAGACAACTTAAACAATGGCTTTATCTTACCGAAAAGAAGTGAAGTCATTAGGCGAATTATAAATATTCCATATACATACGATATGGTTGTGCATTCACAGGAAATATTGCCAGGCGTTTTCTGTGGAAATACTATCATATCATCTAATAACCCTTATGTTAAATTTATCAACACTAGAGAAAATCCTGTACATATATTGTATTCACAATTCCAACATATAATTACCATATAATGAAAATTAATAGTAGTATTAAAAATAAGAAGAATCGTCAGCAAGACATTCTGAATCAAATTAAAATTATTGGAATACCTTTAGATGCAGTAAAAGGTTTACAGAACCTCATTGCAGAATATCACGACATTTTTAGTTTACCTGATGATATTTTAACCTTTAACAATTTTTATACTCAGGAAATTCCTCTGCAGGACAACAGTCCGATATATATTCCGAATTACAAAAACTTACATGCCCAAACTAATGAAATTCAGAAACAAGTGGATAAGATGCTGAGTGAAAACATTATCGAACACTCAGTATCCCCATATAATTCTCCAATTTTGTTGGTACCGAAAAAATCGAATACTAATGACAAGAAATGGCGTTTAGTTGTCGATTTTCGACAGCTTAACAAAAAAAATCCTTGCTGATAAATTTCCTCTCCCCAGGATTGATACTATTTTGGATCAATTGGGAAGAGCTAAATATTTTTCCACGTTGGACTTGATGTCTGGTTTTCATCAAATTCCTCTAGATGAGAACTCAAGAAACTTCACAGCGTTTTCAACACAGTCTGGACATTATCATTTTACGCGTTTACCATTTGGATTAAATATAAGTCCAAATAGTTTCCAGCGTATGATGACAATCGCCATGGCTGGATTGACACCCGAATTAGCTTTTATTTATATTGATGACATCATTGTGATTGGTTGTTCAGTAAATCACCATCTAATGAATCTTACACAAGTTTTTGACAGATTGAGACACTATAATTTAAAACTCAATCTAAGTAAATGTAATTTTTTTCAATCAGAAGTGACTTATCTAGGTCACAAAATAACTGATAAAGGAATATTACCTGATTCTTCTAAATTTGATACAATTAAAAATTATCCAGTTCCATCCAATGCGGATGATGTTAGACGATTTGTAGCTTTCTGCAATTACTACAGGAAATTTGTTCCAAAGTTTGCAACTCAACTTAAACCTCCCACATTTACCTAATCCGGGATCCGAGCCAGCTCAAAGATGGTTGAGAGAGTTGACCCAGTACATGGCAAGTGTACTCTACCCAGATGACAGTGACTACCTATGTGACATAGCAGTCCCTATTCCCTCCTCGCAAGGAAGTTTATCGCCACCACTGTCGGAGTCTGCTCCACCCCACGAGGAAGATCATTACTGCAAGCCTTCAGAGGCGCCCCCTGGCTATCCCTCAGATGCAGAGGGGAAGGGTGTAGAAGATGGTCCCAGGCAGATTGGGCGAGGAAAGATTCTCAGCCCAGATGGACGGCAGGTTCTACGAAATCAGTTTGTAACGTGCTTGGGGACTCAGTGTGCCCAAGTCCTTCAGGGGGCTCTAGATGATCCACTGGAATCTGACCAGATCATGGTTGATCAGATCGACAGGGATGAGCTTTTGAACTACATCTTGAACGAGTTGTCCTTGCTGAACGAATATTCTAGCGGCCAACAGTACCTGTACAGGATCTTCCATGCTCTCCAGAGTGTCAGAATCTCATTTGGTGAATACCTGGCTAGGTACAGAGACGGCCTGGAGCTGAAAAGGCAGCTCCTTGAGGAATCGCTTTGGAGCATCGTGTCTGATACTGGGGGAACTACTGCGGGGGTTCCTCAACTGTGGGACAAGAGTGGCCTGGCAGACCTCTACACACGCTATTACCCGGACCACGCTGGGTCTATGAAGAGTCTGAGCTACGTGGCTGATGTAGATGCTGTCTGGCGGAACATAAACAACATGATCATAAATGAGATCAAGGGGACCGGCAATCACGATCACCGAGATGTACGAGAAAATGTGCCACTCACTAAGGATGAGATTATCACTGCAATCAAACAAGCATCTGAGGTGCCTGAGTCGCTTAAGTCCGTGCTCACAGCGGGAGTGGAGAAGATCCAGATGATCGCCGACCAATTCGTCTCTGGGGCAAGGCCATTAGAAAAAAACAACGTGGAGAGCCTGCGAGTTGACCGGAGGCCGGAGCCATCTGCACCTGTGGATTCAGATCCAGCGCCAACCCGTGAAGCTCCAAAGCCACGTGCAAAGGGACTGTCCCCAGAAGAAAGAGCCGAGGCTCTGCGCATATTCAATGAGCGGGTAAACAACTCCTGATCTATTGCTCGCATGCTGGTGATTACCCTTAATAAAACCCGCTAGTTAAACATCATCAAGGAACTCCACACCTAAGTTTGATATAATTATTCCACCATACACAGTTGTAGCTCTTTTGAGTAATAGAAATGCAGCATCCACTCCTTACCGTGTTCGGGCTTGTGTTGCTCTCGTCTCCCATCTGGAGCCTGACAGCCTTTGACTGCAACTCGAAGTCTGTAAACCTTACATCACTCTCCCTCGTAACAACCCCCAACTGCGATATATCTCACAAGAATATCACTTATGAGCAGGTAAATCTCGCTGTTACCCAGACTACAGAGCGGTACGAACTACCATTCTTCCGGTGCCACGTGGAGTCTCGCAGTATCATGGGGAGATGCGGTAAATCTATCGACATCTTCCATAATGCTGGCCTCTTTTCTGAAATCATCAGGGTTGACAGGCATGAATGTGATACGATGCACAAGAAAAAAAAGTTCCGCATAGTTAAAGAAGGGGTGTTTAGCGACATCCAGTTGAGCCATGACGGGCAAACCAGGTACGCATATGTCAGTAGAGGGTCCGTGACACCAATCTTGTTAGGAATGGTAGGGAATACGACCGCCCCCTCATCAATACTGAACTTACTATCACCATATCATCTGGGACCTCGATTGTATCAATAGAAGAAAGTCTGATAAAGTTCCCGAACGGAAAGAACTGTAGGTTGCAAGACGAACCGTGCTTCGATGCTGATTAAGGTGACGTTTTTTGGAATGTACCAACCCATTCCTGTGAAGAGTCAGAGTCAGAAAAAAGCCTGGTATACGAAGGGCCGGGAACCTTGGTCAGGGATGTTAATGGAAACACCACGGTCGAATACATCCACGTGCATTACTCTGGATACGATTTCCAAGTCCTGTTACAGTCTCGGCAAGAGCTTATCTGCGAACACCCGAGTCTCTTCGTCACCCTTCTTTCAACAAGTGGGCCCAAATTCCCTCTTAAGCGGAAAGTCACCGCAGTGGACGTGAGCCTTCTTAACTTTGTCAACTCCAAGCTTGTTTACTCCTTTAGACACGTCAAGCAGGAGGTGAGTCGACTCTTCGACTTGTTCAATCATGACTGTTGTCAGTCGCCTTGTCTCCACAGGAATTTGCCTATACCTATGGAGGGCCAGGGCACACGGCTGTCGCTCGGGGAGAGGTCATCTACCTTGCACAGTGTCGCCCAGTGGCAGTTATCCCCGACTTGGACGTAACCGGCTGCTACAATGAGCTTCCTGTCGTTTACAACAATGAAACGATGTTTATGACTCCAAGAAGCAGGATTCTGATCAATGTCGGGACCCCTTTGCAGTGTCTCCCTGACCTACTCCCCAAATACTATCTAAACGAGAACTGGTATGTGAAAACTGATCACGGATTGATAGAGACCCGTCCACCACATTCCATTGCCCCAAATGCGATCGAGTACGAGTTTAGAGAAATGTCAGGTATTTCAGGCGGGGGACTTTACCGAGCTGATATAATCCAGAAGTACCAGGCTGCGCTCATATCGCCAATGGTCGAGTCAGTAATCTCGACTCGGGTGGTAGACTCCCTACGAGGTGAGGTTCAACTACCCACAGGTTATCACTACACGTCAGCGTTTACACCCTTGGACCACGAGAGCATTCGATCTAAAGTCGGAGGATTTTGGGACAGGTTCACTGAGTCAGCTGTGAGAGCAGGGGGGTGGTTTGGCTTCATACTGATTGTATTCGGCATCTACAAGTTCTGCCTATATGTCCTCACGTCTATCATCAACTTCATGCATGTGAGACATGACGATGGGGTTTTGTGGGCGACGATTTCTATATACATTTCGTGGAAAGGCCGATAAACCATTATAGAAATCAGATAATTTTTCGTCTTTCCAGCAGCCTATACACCGATATGACTGAGCAACCGTTTCCAAATTTTCGACGGACAATAATTTGCCGAAACAACTACGACGAAAACGACATTAAACACTTTTTGTTAAAATACCATGACGACCGACAAACGGCTATAATGGCGCCAGAACAAATAATCCAAATTATACAAGAGGTTTACAGAAAACATTTTAATCAAAAAGGTCACTTTGTTCTGACGCAATTGCTAGTAGAAGACGTGGCAAATGAACAACGACAAGACATAATAATAAATAAAGAACACAACAGAGCCCATCGCGGAGTAACCGAGGTGGAAAATCAGTTAAGACGATGTTATTTCTTTCCAAAAATGGTAACCAAGATTAAAATGGTGACACAGACGTGCAAAATGTGCAATAAGCACAAGTACGAACGGAAACCATACAATATTAAACTGTCGCCAAGACCTACCACCGACAAACCACTCGACAGGGTTCATATGGACATCTTCCAAATTAATAGACATAATTTCCTATCCCTAGTAGACTCATTTTCGAAGCATGCGCAAATGATTTTCATGGAAACTAAAAATTTAACAGGCAAGTTATTTTGGCACTTATAGTACACCCAGAAAAATCGTCACAGATCACGAAACCACCTTCATGTCTTTGCAACTAAAATCTTTTCTAGATGCTTTAAATGTCGAGATTGAATACGCTTCGTGTTCTGATTCAAATGGTCAAGTTGAAAAAACGCATTCAACGATCGTAGAAATAATCAACACAAACAAGTACAAATTCCCAAATATCGACACAAAAGCTCTAGTTAGTTTGGCAATATCACTTTATAACGATAGTATCCATTTTGCAACAAAATTTTCACCCAAAGAAATCATTTTTAATAATAGTAATTTGATTGACCCAAACCATATTGAAGAAAATGCTCAATTGTTATATAAAAAAGTTAAAAAAGAACATAGAAAAAGCTAGGACCAGTCAGGAAAAACGAAACAAGAACAAGGAAGATCCACCCCATTTAGACCCCAATCAAGAAGTATTTCTTATACCGAATATTAGGAAAAAACTTGACCCGAGGGCAAAACCAATCACTGTGAACGAAATAACCGACAAGACGTTTAGAAACAACAAACGAATCAAACGACACAAGAATAAAATTAAGCGATTAAGAAAACACTAACGTTATTTTTCTCTTCTATTTTTCTCATATTTTCTGATGCACTTGTTGGGTAAAAAGTAAATTGAATCACATCGCAACCCACGGTAGCGATGCTTATTTGGTATGCACATTCTTGGACGGAAACAAGTACTGTTTGCCCAATGTTTAATAATAGTAGCAATTAAACGTAAACCAAGACGGGTTATAAAAGCCCTTAATCAAATGGAATACAGGCAGTTCATATTGGTCGTCAGACCTCCAAGCGACGCGTTTCACTAAGGTTCTAGATATCACATCCGTTTACAACGAATTCACGACATGGCGACACGTGCCAATAATCTGCTGTCTTCGGGAGTGTTCTATGGATTCCTAATGGGCGTGATAGTGATGGCACTCATGTGCAAAATAGCAGTAAAATTCCTTAAGGATTGTGCCGAAGCGAGTGAAGCTGCAATGCTTGCGAATTATTTGTGAACTTTAAAGACAGCAAACGTTGCGAATTACTTACGCCGTTTTCGCGCGCGATCACTGCGTTACGCTCACCAATTTTGCTGTTTACGCACTACACCGTTAATCAACCACCTTGTGCTATCGAACACTAGAGTAACAACGCTGCAAAAATGGGGACCACCGAGTCTAAGGACCAGAAAGAAGAAGTGAAACAGCTGGGTGATCAACAAGTCACAGTGATAGAGAATCAGCAAATCCACACTGAGTACCATACGCAACACGACGTGAAATTGTGGGTCATACTTGTCGTGACTACTGTACTATTGGTGCTGAAGATCTTAAAAACTGTGTGCAGATACTGCAAGAAACAAGCGTTGAAAGCCGCGGGCACTGTGAGTAAGGTGCAAAATATCTAAACCGTGTGAATCGAACTTTTACAATGCCGGTGTGAACTACAATAAAAAGTGGAAAAAAAGGAAGGCGCTGTATAGATGCTGTCTGGCGGAACATAAACAACATGGTCATAAATGAGATCAAGGGGACCGGCAATCACGATCACCGAGATGTACGAGAAAATGTACCACTCACTAAGGATGAGATTATCACTGCAATCAAACAAGCATCTGAGGTGCCTGAGTCGCTTAAGTCCGTGCTCACAGCGGGAGTGGAGAAGATCCAGATGATCGCCGACCAATTCGTCTCTGGGGCAAGGCCATTATGAAAAAACATGGTGGAGAGCCTGCGAGTTGACCGGAGGCCGGAGCCATCTGCACCTGTGGATTCAGATCCAGCGCCAACCCGTGAAGCTCCAAAGCCACGTGCAAAGGGACTGTCCCCAGAAGAAAGAACCGAGGCTCTGCGCATATTCAATGAGCGGGTAAACAACTCCTGATCTATTGCTCGCATGCTGGTGATTACCCTTAATAAAACCTGACAGCCTTTGACTGCAACTCGAAGTCTGTAAACCTTACATCACTCTCCCTCGTAACAACCCCCAACTGCGATATACCTCACAAGAATATCACTTATGAGCAGGTAAATCTCGCTGTTACCCAGACTACAGAGCGGTACGAACTACCATTCTTCCGGTGCCACGTGGAGTCTCGCAGTATCATGGGGAGATGCGGTAAATCTATCGACACCTTCCATAATGCTGGCCTCTTTTCTGAAAACATCAGGGTTGACAGGCATGAATGTGATACGATGCACAAGAAAAAGACGTTCCGCATAGTTAAAGAAGGGGTGTTTAGCGACATCCAGTTGAGCCATGACGGGCAAACCAGGTACGCATATGTCAGTAGAGGGTCCGTGACACCAGATGGCTCATGCACTCCGGGTGCTAATCTTGTTAGGAATGGTAGGGAATACGACCGACCCCTCATCAATACTGAACTTACTATCACCATATCATCTGGGACCTCGATTGTATCAATAGAAGAAAGTCTGATAAAGTTCCTGAACGGAAAGAACTGTAGGTTGCAGGACGAATCGTGCTTCGATGCTGATTATGGTGACGTTTTTTGGAATGTACCAACCCCTTCCTGTGAAGAGTCAGAGTCAGAAAAAAGCCTGGTATACGAAGGGCCGGGAACCTTGGTCAGGGATGTTAATGGAAACACCACGGTCGAATACATCCACGTGCATTACTCTGGATACGATTTCCAAGTCCTGTTACAGTCTCGGCAAGAGCTTATCTGCGGTTACCGGTCATTCTATACAGAACACCCGAGTCTCTTCGTCACCCTTCTTTCAACAAGTGGGCCCAAATTCCCTCTTAAGCGGAAAGTCACCGCAGTGGACGTGAGCCTTCTTAGCTTTGTCAACTCCAAGCTTGTTTACTCCTTTAGACACGTCAAGCAGGAGGTGAGTCGACTCTTCGACTTGTTCAATCATGACCGTTGTCAGTCGCCTTGTCTCCACAGGAATTTGCCTATACCTATGGAGGGCCAGGGCACACGGCTGTCGCTCGGGGAGAGGTCATCTACCTCGCACAGTGTCGCCCAGTGGCAGTTATCCCCGACTTGAACGTAACCGGCTGCTACAATGAGCTTCCTGTCGTTTACAACAATGAAACGATGTTCATGACTCCTAGAAGCAGGATTCTGATCAATGTCGGGACCCCTTTGCAGTGTCTCCCTCACCTACTCCCCAAATACTACCTAAACGAGAACTGGTATGTGAAAACTGATCACGGATTGATAGAGACCCGTCCACCACATTCCATTGCTCCAAATGCGATCGAGTACGAGTTTAGAGAGTTGTCAGGTATTTCAGGCGGGGGACTTTACCGAGCTGATATAATCCAGAAGTACCAGGCTGCGCTCATATCGCCAATGGTCGAGTCAGTAATCTCGACTCGGGTGGTAGACTCCCTACGAGGTGAGGTTCAACTACCCACAGGTTATCACTACACGTCAGCGTTTACACCCCTGGACTACGAGAGCATTCGATCTAAAGTCGGAGGATTTTGGGACAGGTTCACTGAGTCAGCTGTGAGAGCAGGGGGGTGGTTTGGCTTCATACTGATTGTATTCGGCATCTACAAGTTCTGCCTATATGTCCTCACGTCTATCATCAACTTCATGCATGTGAGACATGACGATGGGGTTTTGTGGGCGACGATTTCTATATACATTTCGTGGAAAGGCCGATAAACCATTATAGAAATCAGATAATTTTTCGTCTTTCCAGCAGCCTATACACCGATATGACTGAGCAACCGTTTCCAAATTTTCGACGGACAATAATTTGCCGAAACAACTACGACGAAAACGACATTAAACACTTTTTGTTAAAATACCATGACGACCGACAAACGGCTATAATGGCGCCAGAACAAATAATCCAAATTATACAAGAGGTTTACAGAAAACATTTCAATCAAAAAGGTCACTTTGTTCTGACGCAATTGCTAGTAGAAGACGTGGCAAATGAACAACGACAAGACATAATAATAAATAAAGAACACAACAGAGCCCATCGCGGAGTAACCGAGGTGGAAAATCAGTTAAGACGATGTTATTTCTTTCCAAAAATGGTATCCAAGATTAAAATGGTGACACAGACGTGCAAAATGTGCAATAAGCACAAGTACGAACGGAAACCATACAATATTAAACTGTCGCCAAGACCTACCACCGACAAACCACTCGACAGGGTTCATATGGACATCTTCCAAATTAATAGACATAATTTCCTATCCCTAGTAGACTGTGAGAAGCGCACTGGCAACGTGAGAAGCGCACTGGCAAGTTATTTTGGCACTTATAGTACACCCAGAAAAATCGTCACAGATCACGAAACCACCTTCATGTCTTTGCAACTAAAATCTTTTCTAGATGCTTTAAATGTCGAGATTGAATACGCTTCGTGTTCTGATTCAAATGGTCAAGTTGAAAAAACGCATTCAACGATCGTAGAAATAATCAACACAAACAAGTACAAATTCCCAAATATCGACACAAAAGCTCTAGTTAGTTTGGCAATATCACTTTATAACGATAGTATCCATTCTGCAACAAAATTTTCACCCAAAGAAATCATTTTTAATAATAGTAATTTGATTGACCCAAACCATATTGAAGAAAATGCTCAATTGTTATATAAAAAAGTTAAAAAAGAACATAGAAAAAGCTAGGACCAGTCAGGAAAAACGAAACAAGAACAAGGAAGATCCACCCCATTTAGACCCCAATCAAGAAGTATTTCTTATACCGAATATTAGGAAAAAACTTGACCCGAGGGCAAAACCAATCACTGTGAACGAAATAACCGACAAGACGTTTAGAAACAACAAACGAATCAAACGACACAAGAATAAAATTAAGCGATTAAGAAAACACTAACGTTATTTTTCTCTTCTATTTTTCTCATATTTTCAGATGTACTTGTTGGGTAAAAAGTAAATGGAATCACATCGCAACCCACGGTAGCGATGCTTATTTGGTATGCACATTTTTGGACGGAAACAAGTACTGTTTGCCCAATGTTTAATAATAGTAGCAATTAAACGTAAACCAAGACGGGTTATAAAAGCCCTTAATCAAATGGAATACAGGCAGTTCATATTGGTCGTCAGACCTCCAAGCGACGCGTTTCAATAAGGTTCTAGATATCACATCCGTTTACAACGAATTCACGACATGGCGACACGTGCCAATAATCTGCTGTCTTCGGGAGTATTCTATGGATTCCTAATGGGCGTGATAGTGATGGCACTCATGTGCAAAATAGCAGTAAAATTCCTTAAGGATTGTGCCGACGCGAGTGAAGCTGCAAAGCTTGCGAATTATTTGTGAACTTTAAAGACAGCAAACGTTGCGAATTACTTACGCCGTTTTCGCGCGCGATCACTGCGTTACGCTCACCAATTTTGCTGTTTACGCACTACACCGTTAATCAACCACCTTGTGCTATCGAACACTAGAGTAACAACGCTGCAAAAATGGGGACCACCGAGTCTAAGGACCAGAAAGAAGAAGTGAAACAGCTGGGTGATCAACAAGTCACAGTGATAGAGAATCAGCAAATCCACACTGAGTACCATACGCAACACGACGTGAAATTGTGGGTCATACTTGTCGTGACTACTGTACTATTGGTGCTGAAGATCTTAAAAACTGTGTGCAGATACTGCAAGAAACAAGCGTTGAAAGCCGCGGGCACTGTGAGTAAGGTGCAAAATATCTAAACCGTGTGAATCGAACTTTTACAATGCCGGTGTGAACTACAATAAAAAGTGGAAAAAAAGGAAGGCGCTGTATAGATGCTGTCTGGCGGAACATAAACAACATGGTCATAAATGAGATCAAGGGGACCGGCAATCACGATCACCGAGATGTACGAGAAAATGTACCACTCACTAAGGATGAGATTATCACTGCAATCAAACAAGCATCTGAGGTGCCTGAGTCGCTTAAGTCCGTGCTCACAGCGGGAGTGGAGAAGATCCAGATGATCGCCGACCAATTCGTCTCTGGGGCAAGGCCATTAGAAAAAAAAACATGGTGGAGAGCCTGCGAGTTGACCGGAGGCCGGAGCCATCTGCACCTGTGGATTCAGATCCAGCGCCAACCCGTGAAGCTCCAAAGCCACGTGCAAAGGGACTGTCCCCAGAAGAAAGAGCCGAGGCTCTGCGCATATTCAATGAGCGGGTAAACAACTCCTGATCTATTGCTCGCATGCTGGTGATTACCCTTTATAAAACCCGCTAGTTAAACATCATCAAGGAACTGCACACCTAAGTTTGATATAATTAATCCACCATACACAGTTGTAGCTCTTTTGAGTAATAGAAATGCACCATCCACTCCTTACCGTGTTTGGGCTTGTGTTGCTCTCGTCTCCCATCTGGAGCCTGACAGCCTTTGACTGCAACTCAAAGTCTGTAAACCTTACATCACTCTCCCTCGTAACAACCCCCAACTGCGATATACCTCACAAGAATATCACTTATGAGCAGGTAAATCTCGCTGTTACCCAGACTACAGAGCGGTACGAACTACCATTCTTCCGGTGCCACGTGGAGTCTCGCAGTATCATGGGGAGATGCGGTAAATCTATCGACACCTTCCATAATGCTGGCCTCTTTTCTGAAATCATCAGGGTTGACAGGCATGAATGGGATACGATGCAAAAGAAAAAGACGTTCCGCATAGTTAAAGAAGGGGTGTTTAGCGACATCCAGTTGAGCCATGACGGGCAAACCAGGTACGCATATGTCAGTAGAGGGTCCGTGACACCAGATGGCTCATGCACTCCGGGTGCTAATCTTGTTAGGAATGGTAGGGAATACGACCGCCCCCTCATCAATACTGAACTTACTATCACCATATCATCTGGGACCTCGATTGTATCAATAGAAGAAAGTCTGATAAAGTTCCCGAACGGAAAGAACTGTAGGTTGCAAGACGAATCGTGCTTCGATGCTGATTATGGTGACGTTTTTTGGAATGTACCAACCCCTTCCTGTGAAGAGTCAGAGTCAGAAAAAAGCCTGGTATACGAAGGGCCGGGAACCTTGGTCAGGGATGTTAATGGAAACACCACGGTCGAATACATCCACGTGCATTACTCTGGATACGATTTCCAAGTCCTGTTACAGTCTCGGCAAGAGCTTATCTGCGGTTACCGGTCATTCTATACAGAACACCCGAGTCTCTTCGTCACCCTTCTTTCAACAAGTGGGCTCAAATTCCCTCTTAAGCGGAAAGTCACCGCAGTGGACGTGAGCCTTCTTAACTTTGTCAACTCCAAGCTTGTTTACTCCTTTAGACACGTCAAGCAGGAGGTGAGTCGACTCTTCGACTTGTTCAATCATGACCGTTGTCAGTCGCACAATCGGATCAATTTCATTATTCTTAATATTTCCATTTACAAAGTTACAATTCTTAGAAATCATAACGGTAAGTCTAATTCTAACAACTAATTCAAGAACAAACAACTTTTAACTTTTAACAACTTTTCAAGAACAAAATTACGCACAGGCTAAACCAGTATTCCAACAACAAAGCTATCAACAGTACAGGTCACAGCTTCCGAATTCGAATCCCCCGTTAGCAATAAAACAAGAAGCTTTTTCTAACCAGACTGGAAACAATAATAGACCCATGCAAAATGTCAATATGCATGAAGAAAGTGAATACACTCCCGAGTCTGCAGAACAGCCTCAATATGCAAACCAAAATTTCCCACACCACGGAATGGCTCACGTTTCTACAAGTGAACCCAATGTCGACTTCGCAGATGCAGTTTTAGATACATCTGACGTAAGGCAGTGATGGGTACGTACGAGACCCTGATCACAACCGCTTTTGTAGATGGGCTTCATGACCGAATTTCGGACATCACAAGAGGTCGAAACCCTCAAACCCTGATGGCCGCATTTCATATTGCCGCGCCACAGGAAGCTGCTGAGCGCAAAAGAGAGGAAAGGGACAGGAAATATTCCAATGCTATTTCCAAACCAAAAACTTCCTCAAATTATACAGCTAGCGGCCAACAAAAGCCTCTTCAATATCAACCGGGTCATAGACCACCTATGAACACAGGGCATAATTACTCTAACTACCGACCTAACAGGTCATAGTTATAACAATTATCGGCCCCCGTTTAATCAGAACCCTTCAGGATTCAGATACCAACAAAATCCAAATATGGCTGGGCCGTCCCAACCGAACAATGGATACAGGCCTCAACTCCAGGCCTCACCTTATAACCCACAGGCACCGAACAGGCCTCAACAACAGGCCTTGCAGCCCTATATCAAACCTGACCCCTCTGGGCAGAACAGGCAACCTCTTTCCAAACAAGTAGTACCATACCGGCACCTGTCGAATATAAATTCTAACGAAGTGCAAGAAGGTCTTGCGAATGATTATTCAGAATATCCGGACACGTACGGATATGAAGAGAATACCGAATTCCACGTGGATCAAAACTTGCCACCGCAAGTTGAAGAATCCCAAGAAGAATTAAATTTTTGTCTGGATACCGAGCAACTAACAACCGAATAACTAACAATTTTCTCCCATATCTGGAAATACCCAGGGGACAAAATAGAAGTCTACGGTTTTTAGTTGATACGGGAGCAAACAAAAATTACATCGCCCCTGAATTGGTTCCACCCACTTACGTTGGAACAGGACCTGAACATAAAATAAAAAATCTGAGCGGTGTTCATCGCACCAGTCAGTTCACGTATGTGAATCCATTTTCAAGATTCACCAAAAATATACCTAATCAGAAATTTCTCTTGTTTAGGTTTCAAACCTTTCAACGAGCATTCCATAACCTCAAAATCGAATGGAAAGGACACAAAACCTACGATTTGGAGAAAATCAGCAACACCGCAGTTAGCAACAGGCAGGAATTGAGCCACGCATACCTGCGACAGGAAAACCTTCATTTCAAGCTGTGGACAACGTTTGGCGGACTATATACCAGTTGCGAAGGATTATCGCGACCAATCGTGGTGAGTAGTTTTTAATTTTTATTATTAATAATTAACGGAGAGATAATTGCTTTCTTGAAAAAAAAAAGGTTTATCTACTCCAACAAAACTTAAACCATACTAATTCAGAGAGACGAGCCCGGTGCGCCGTAAGAGTCGCTTCATATCACAAACCACGAGAAATATTTTACGGAATTCGAGATAACGAAGAAAGACCGTTAGACAGAGAAAAGATGCTGCAAGCTCGGAATAAAATTTATGACGAAGCCATATATCAAATCTCGCACAAAGGAACCTAAACCGAGAAGATCCATCAACCCTAGAACCAGATCAATTAGCTTTCGTTAAACGACAAGGAGCGAAAAGTAAGAGACAAGATTTCTTTAATCCTGTTGTAGTCGCTGAAAACAGACAACAAACCTTCTGTTCGATCGTGGTCAGGGTGGCACAGGCGGTGCTACGGGCAATGGAGCCGGAGGAGGTAATGGTGGGGGAAACGGACGGCCTGGAGATGCAGGAGATCCGCACCCAGGGAGATCAGTTGGGGGTGGAGGCGCTGGAGGAACACCGTCTGCTAGTTCTGGCGCGTCGGCACTCCTGGCCAAACTGTTCAGTGAACCATTGCGCGACCCGGTGCCTAGCGGAACCCAGTTCTTGCCTTGCGACACAGAGGAGGTGATCGGAGAGAGGGAAGGTAAAGGCACCCAGTACAGTCCGGTCATGTGGGCAGACCCGCTTATCCCGTTGAACATCACAATCGGGTCAGTTAGCTCAGCCATAAATCGAATGCCTGCGGTGGGCGTAAGCGTTAATAACAGATTGGAGATGCACGAGCCGATGCTTACAGAACAGGGATTGTTACTTAAGGCTGTCGTCGATACAGAAGCCGCCCCTACGATACTACGATCTATGATGCCGGTTAAAGGAATGAAGGACACAAGTGCGCTCATCTGCTTAATGGAAATGTCTAGAAGAACAGAGGTGTGTGGTGTACTTGTGAAAACATGTGCCCATGCGCAATATTTAAATTCGGTGCTAACACATAGCACCTACCAAATAGTTATGCTTACGCGCGCGAAAGACTGCATCGAACCGTCGCCCCATTGGGGGCACAGTTCGATTGCAATATGTTCGTTTGCTATGAGCCATCCACTTGATGGACTTTAATTGTCACGCGCTGACCAAAGCACAAATCACTCCAGAAGTCTTCCGATAGACCCTATGTAATTGTAAAATGTAGTGCGACACTTTTGAAGTGCTGGACGGGTATAAAATACCTCTGACCAGCCAAATACAGCCAGTTCCATTCGATGGTCTCAGATCATCACTTAATTGAGCCTTTTAATTAAGTAAAATATCACCACCATCCCGGATCCACCACTAAGTCTACTAGTAGGCAAGTAGCCTACCTCAAAGTCCTAAAGCCAAGCGCAGCTTGTAACTGGCGCAGTCGGTAGGATATTTGCCTACAGTGTACCAGTGAGTTAGTGAGTTTTCCGGGATTTTCCCATCAACGATTAGTGTGATTAGTGTGAACTCCATTCGTGCATTTGATGTTTGGATGCACGCGATCCGCTCCAAAATAACTCAGGAGGCGGATGCGGCACTTGAACTTTACGGAACAGACACAAATTGGGATGATATTAGGAACACTTAATAACTCATTTTAGTGATAAGAGAGATGAAATCTCTCTTACTCGTGATCTATTCAAATTGAAGCAAACAGATACGGTACAAGATTTCTATCGTGATGTATCACACTCCATATCACTGTTGACTAACCTTCTTCACCTAAATGAAAAGGTAAGTGTAGTGGTTCTTGCTAAGAAACAGTTCTACCAGGAACTTGGCTTGGAAGTATTTCTTTCTGGTCTAAAGGAACCACTTGGACCAATCATTAGGGCTAAAGCTCCTAAATCATTGAAAGAGGTCTTGAGACTCTGCCTGGAAGAAGATAATTACAATTACGTAAGAAATCCATTCCAAACACAGTTCAAAGCTTCAAATGTTCCCCTTCCACCAAAGCCCATGCCAAAAATGTTTCAATTTCCTCCACCTAGACCAGTGATTTTGGTTTGGGTCTATAGTTAGGTGAGCTCTTAAGAGCTCTGAACAATAAAGATCAATCTGGAATCACAATTGAGCGAGTTAAGTTATCCGAAGTCCGAGCTTGTCACATGGCGACCGTGACTAGTGACCAAATTGGACCGTTGAAAATGAAAAGTGAAATATTAACAATCGTGTTAGTTCTGCTGTTACTATCAATGGTTATAACATTTGTACAACATTAACTGAGCGAGTGGATTAAAGTCATGCAATCATCAAAAGCCGCCACACTGACAAACTAGCTGTGAAAAGTGAAAGTGATATTGTTGCTTTTATTTTTATTTTTATTTGCAAATTGAAAAAATAATTAGAATCAATTCTGACTCAACCTTCAATTGGTCAATAACCTAAGATTGTAAACCCGAAGAGGGATAGAAAAACAAACACGACCCAACATATGGGCAACAGTAACAAGTGCATTGACATCGAACCCGATCCTGTAGACAGAGGAAGGAATAAGAAAAAGGTTCCTTCTCGAAAATTTCCCTAACTAACTTTCGAACTCCACAAGTGCGCTAGCCCTTTAAAAAGAACAGCACCGCGTGAGGGAAAGGAATAATCGTAAAAAAAGAACCAAAATAAATGCATGACGGCTGCTTATCTGTACGCATTCTAATGCAACTGCATCTCGAATGCCCGCACCGATCGATGCGTATGGACAAAGTTTGAAAGAGCCCGGCGGCTAACCGCAAGGGAAAATAGGCATAAATAGAAAGGTCGTAAATTGCGGCCATAATTACCCTTTGTCAACAAGGCAAAGACGCGTCCCTTTAGGTGGTAAGTCAACCTACCAGAAGGTAGTTGAACTATGTGGAAGTGATCTCCATGTTTCGTCTTGCTAAGGTTCTACGGAATCGGCAGCGATAATAAGGAAAGACCCTAGGGACTATCGCCGGCAGGGTAATAACACTCCCAAAAAAGTATACATGCGCAGCCGTCTAGTGGCGAGGGAGGTCCGATAGCGCTAGGATCGATGCATGACGGGATGATTATTTAGAGCCGGCATGCATCTATTGCGATAGAACAGATTGAACGCGGGAATGAAAAGTAATAAAAGTTGGGCCGTACTCGTAGGCGTGAGGAAGCAAGGGAAAAGAAATGTAGTTTTAAGTTAGAATAATTAGGTTTTGACTTCTCTTTTTGTCCTTATGACCAAATGAGAAGATAGAACCAACTTAGCCTATAAAAGCGGCCTGACGCCGATGAATAAATGCTTTTTGTGTTGTCGAACTCCAGCTAAGAGGTTGTCACTCCTTCGAAAAAACCTACCCTTATACACCTTTAAACTTTCCATTCTTCTAGACTTTGGGCGTGAGTTCTCTTGTCACTTCTCACCGAACTATAGAAGTGCCAACCCTCACGCAGTCCTGGATTAAAGGATTTCCCAACTCCCTTTCTCCCTTTCCAAACGTATTTTTAAAGACTAGACTTTGGGCGTGAGTCCTTTTGCCACTTCTCACCGAACTATAGAAGTGTCAATCCTCACGCAGTCTAGGACTTGGAAGACGTTAATTTTCATTTCAAGTCTATCAAACTTGAAAGAAAAATAGGAAAGATTCCTTATTTACGATTCACTCTCTAGCGGAAAACAAAAAGAAAAACGGAGAAGAACACCGGCGTCGACCGTCAAAACCTTCGCGAGTAATAAGTAAAACGGTCGTCACAGGTCGGACTTCGACACCAACTATGGAATTCTCTGCTACGAACGTGTACGTGATCGACGCGTCGACAGGTCAGGTGTTCCACTACGTTAGTTTGACCTATGACGACGCGGAATTGACTACGAGTTAAGCTTCGTAGGTTAATACTTAATGAATAAAAATCATTCGAATTCACCTCGCGAACCTATGCGGATGCCTCTCTGTAAAAGCCAGACGTTACAATTCCAACTAGTATATTTAGTGAAAATCGGTAGAAAAACGGCTGAGTCTACATATTGGCAAAGGTTTAATAGAAAAAAACAGTGCGAAGAAACTATTTACAATCACTTACGCAAAAAGCCAGACCTCTGATAAAGACAAATACCAAAATATGACAAGAAAACTACTCACTTGATGTCTATAACAAAATTGATGAGATTTGGCACATTACTTGGTTGACCAATGACTTAGTAATCGAATTTGAGAACAAGCATTTGTTATATAAAAAGTTCGGATAAAGTCGTTTGTGGCATCTTTCCATCTTCATTCACCTTACAATTGCGACATCTGCACGGCACATGTCAGCAATACCCTTTACCCGGTTTCACGAAGGACGGCATAGAAAGTCAAACACCACGTCGATCCGATAATAAATAATTTTCTCACGAAATAAAATCTGTTCAGCAACGAATGCATAACGTTCAAATTACGAACTTATTAGTAAAACATGAACAATACCACAAACACCATGCATTTAAACTGTGGATAATACTAGTGATGGTCACTATACAAACTGTTATTAATCTTTATTTGGCCAGCGTGGAACCAGAAACATAAATGCTCATTACTCAAAGACGGTTCCACCAAATTGCTTCAATTTTCCACAACATACTCTCATTAATGTATTGTTCCAAGGAGTGAATATTTGAATGCGATAAAAATTCTGTAGGAACATAAAATCCAGACGTACACGTCCTTAAGTATTTCGACCATTTGTTTTCTTCTAAGCATTTTTGCAGGCCTTTTCTGAATTTCGAAGAGACAGAAGCAAATCTCTTCATATAGGAACATCCATGGAGTCCAATCCCAAACATAACGCACAACGTTAGACTTCAACGACTCGGGACGACTCGTCTTCAAAAGGGGGACTAGTTAAGACCGAATTATCATTGATCCTCCACACGTCGCAGCCCAGATCGAACACATCCCACACATCCCAGATCGAACCATCAGCACATTGCAGTCCAGACACTTTTATTATCATCTTAATTTTATTCATTGTCGATATCTGTGTACCATGGGCAAGTCGGTTAAGACTAGAAAGAACCATTCAGCTGAAAGTCAGGTACGATGACGTCGAACAGCTCATGCAATGGGTGCGTTTCCTCCGGTTCTACTATTCGGACGAATGTGTATCAATGTTGTCATCAGGCTTGTGGTATACGAATCTACCACTATTAACACCTGCGTGAATAAGGAATATTCTAGCCCATTCACTTTATTGGTGCATCATCATTATCGATCGTTGGTTTCACTTGGCATGCGCAGGATTAAAACACAGACCTAAGGCCAAAGAGCTATGGTCATGTAGCAAATGTACCAACATTAAAGAAGAAACGATTATGAAATTAATTTAACAAAAAAGAGACGAAAATCATGTTGACGTTTTTGAAGCAATAATAAATAACATAAATGGTATCGACGTTAACGCAAAATCGACTGTTGAAAAGCATGTTTTGAGGCAATCCCTGATGGAGTTGGCTCACTTTGACGGCAATTATAAAGTTTGGCCTAGAGTCAGACAAACTTTTATAGAAACAACCAAGCAAGCGAACTTTTCCGACTTGGAAAACTTGAATCGGTAGCAAAAAAGTCTAAAAGGCGATGCATTACGTGCAGTCAATTCACTATTATTAGACTACAGCAATGTAAACGTCATTGGAAAATGTGAAAATCAATTTGGAAGTGTTGAACTAATTTATTCAGGATTGCTACAAGATGTGCTCACAATTAAGAATTCCAAGTTCGACTTTCCAAAAACAATGGCGGATTTTATTTCTGCAGTGGGAAATCTGGTTACCAATATGAAATGCCTTAACCATGAAGAATATTCCAACGATCCAAGATTGGTTAGAGACCTGGCGAAAAAATTACCGATTTGCATAAAAAAAAGGCCAATGCATGTTAACGAGGCAAAGAAGTTGTCCACGATTCTTAACCCATTCGTGTCCCCATCTTTGAGCGACTTTTATGATTGGTTAAAGCGGCAAGAAAAATTAGCCACAATGTTATTAGCAGTGAAAGGAAACAGATTCGAAAGACCTATAAATCCGAAAAAAAAACGAAGAGAAAGGAGTATGTAAGGGAGAAAAACCTATGTTTCTCCTGCTGCAATACAAAACACTCGCTTAAATACTGTAAAGAGAAAACGTCGTGCAATATAGACGAATGCGGCAGTGAACACAATCGTTTATTGCATTCAAAAACAGTTTAAATTACTAAAACTGAAATAAAAACGGTAAGTGGCAACGTAAATTGCCATAAAGTATAAAAAGTATTCTATCAGATCTCAGAGCTTCGACTTGATACCAGATCCGCTGTTTGTTGGACTCGGGTAGCCAAGTCGAAACAATCACCGACGAGTGTGCCATCTCTGCATCTTAATTCACCCATTCTCCTATCAATATATTGTGCTATGCATCTTCCTGCACAGTTAATTACATTTCATTTAAAACATACACTCAGTTAGTAAGCACTCATCGATGCCTGTTTCCAAAACGAAACACTGCACATGTTAAGAACGGTCAGTGCTGCGTGTGCGGTACGAGTATTCTGACCCGATGGGTTCGTACCCAAAAATGAATTATCATCAACATTATGTCCCAGGCTTCTTCGCTCTTTTTCCTACACATACAATTATAGAAGATGTTTGTAAATTATCGAAACTTGGTAAGCTATAAAAACCTTTGCACTTCAGAAATACAGACAGTCTTGTTCCAACCAGAGACCCACTTTTATTCGAAGTGATTTTCGACTGCTTCCAGTCGAGAACACCACTGACCGAAGAAAAATCCTTAGGGCGATTCTAGGCCAATGATGGCTCTAGAAAACCGCCAGGAACTCAGAGTTTGGATCGTGCGCGAAAGTACACCGTGGCTACGAAACATCATGCACCGTAAGTTTCGGCTTGTTATATGGCGACCGTGACAGGACCGAAAACCTGTCAACGGGAAAACCGCGTAATGAAAAATGTGCTGAAAAACCGCGTAAGGAAAAATGTGCTAGCTATTTGACTGTGAAAAGTGATAGTCAGAGTAATATGAACCTCGAAATCGCATGAAGAAAAATGTGCTAGCTATTTACCTGTGAAAAGTGATAGTCAACATAATGGGCTCCGAAGAGTCGAAGACACACGTGGAGCACAACGGCTCGCAACACGTGGAAATAGTAAACATGTAAGAGCAGCATTAGAACATGCTGGAAGAAAACAAACTACTCTTGTGGCTAATTTTGAGAGTAGTGTCATTACAACTAGTGCTAACTTTGGTGGACACAGTGAAGAAACACATCCATAAGCGAACAATGAGAAAAATGGACTCGATGATTAACCTAAAAAACATTACAGTGCAAAAATAAGCGATGAAAATGACTGCAGGCCAGGAAATAGAAGCGGTGGTAAAAACCCTAAGTAAAGGACTGAAGACAGGGTTAGCTGCAAAAATTAAAGTAACATTTAGTGCGGTAGAGCAGCTTATAAAAGTGCTTGAGGACAAGCAGTGTGTAAAAGTATTGAACATAAGCAAAAGAGAATACACCTTAGAAGTGAGCAAATTTCTCAAAAACATTGCTACTGTGAAAAACGAGACAGTGAAAGTTAAAAACATCTATAAATACGCAAGCAAAGTGCTACCAAGCATTACTGGAACACTGATATTGTCGACACCAAAGGGTATGATGACCCACGACGAAGCGTTCAACAACAAGCAGGGAGGCCGAATAATTGTGATTGCGTATTAACAAAGCCAAAATACCAATGTCGACAATCAGACTTATCATATCGATCCTAGTACTAGGCGCAATACAGTTGTCATTGTTTTACGCATATTGGCAGTTCATCATAAATTACTACACTAACTGAATCGTACAGCAGTGATGTAAACGTGACAGCAGTGGCTGGACAAGCAAGAAGATTATATCAACGAACCCCCGGAGAGGACTTTTGCTGTTTTAGTGCGGGAAGATGCATAGCACAGCCGTCATGCCCCTATGGGTAAGCGTCATCCGCGATAAAATTATTGACGAAGCTAGTCAAGCACTAGTTTCGAGACACACTGCTTGCGAATGGGATGACATATAAAAGGTTCTAACGGAATATTTCGGAGACAAAAGAGATCTTTGCGGTCTCGTCTCGCAAATAACCTATCTTCAACAAATAAATTCCAAAATCCACAGCAAAGATCTAACCAAAATTTCGGCAAACCTCCACACCAAGATTTTAACAATAATCAGAACAAAGGGAATACCCAACACAGATCTAATTTTGCCCCTCAGCAAAATAACCGAGGTAACTTTGTCCCTCAGCAAAACAACCGTTTTAACCCACAGCAGAATAGACCCCCGATCAAACCAGACAAAATCCTTTCCAAAACCAAAACTTCCAATATTCCAATGCTATTCACCCACCCCACGGTAACCAATCCTTGGGTTTTTAGGGACATTACATATGGAAACTGTCTCACGGGGGCCTTTTGTTTCCATTCTTCCTGAATCTCAATTCTATGTACCGCGAGCGGCCTTGGCCTTGTTAACAGCTGCAGGGTTGATGTCATTAGGAATAAGCATTTATAACACTGTCCAGGTGAAGGCAGTAGCAAAACAGTCAGAACGAATGGCAACAGAGATCAATAGAATTGCAGAGAGTCAAGAACATACCACCCGTGCCCTCCGGAAACTTGCCGAGGGATTTAACTACTTGACAACAGTGACCATCCCTGCTATTGAGCAACAGATTAATATATTGTGCAACGAAGTCAGTTGTGTGGCTATGCGAAATCAGGTTTTCATGGAACTGAACAGGCGGTTAAAACAAAGGTTATTTGTGTCAGTCACAGCTGGAGCTAATGCCATGTATAATAGGAAGGTGACTCCAGATTTTCTACCACCTTCCGAGATTAAAACTAAATTAATGACTAGAGAGGATATGGCTGGTTCCATTTATGAGAAAGGCAAAATAGAAGCATTTCACCGGGATAAAGTTGGAATCAGAGAAATTGCTCGTCGGATTGGCCGGTCACATCAAGTGGTCCTAACTTATCTGAAAAGTATCAGTAGTCAGTAGTTAACCATCGTGGAGTATACAAGTAATATTTTTTTAAAAAGAACTTCCCAGTCGATGAAGTTTAAAGTATCAGTAGGAATCCCATCATTTAATTCGAGTTGTCGATTGCAGTTTAGTACAATCTTTGCAGAATACAAGATGAAAGCCTCTAAATCAATCTGTTTATTTTGGTTGGTTTTCCTGATGAGTGCACAGATCGGAACTTCATTCATCAATATGAAAGATACAACAACTGACCTATTCTATGGACCGACATCCACGATTATCCACTGGGCACCTCTATATCCACCAGTCATTCCATGTAACAAGCGTCCCATTCCGGAGCAAGATAGACTGCTTCCGAAGAAGATGACCGGGACAAAGTTGGCACACATCACCAACTCAACAGCGCACGGATATCTGTGCACAAAGGCGATCTGGACTGTCACGTGTGCAGAGGGATTCTTTGGGGGCCGAACACTGACCCACAAGATTCATCCGACTTTACCGTCGTTATCTGAATGTCAGGACACCGTGAGGTTGTATAAGACAAATCATCACACTGGTTTCGGTTTTCCCGTGGAAAGATGCGGGTGGATGGGAACCAATACAGAATCTGCTGTAAACATTCAGATCTCAGAGTCTTTTATCCATGTCGACCCGTACAGCCAAAAGTATATCGATGCAAGATTCATCGGAGGATCTTGTGGAGAGCCCCCGTGCAAACTCAACACATTGGACACGTTGTGGATGAACACAAGCACTGTTCCAAAGATGTGCCTACAGAGGACCAAAATTGATATATTCATCAAAAATATGAACACGACCGAGTTTTACTCTAATGATCTCGTGGCCACTACTTTGGATGGGGCTTGCCATCTCAAAGTCTGTGGCGAGAGAGGGATACGTCTTGTGACCGGTGAATGGATGAATATCATGGCCAAAACCACTATCGAGGCGGACTGGTTTAAAACACTAGAGAATTGTCCCACCTTATCTGAGATACAGGATGTGTCTCTGAAAGGGATCATGAATCATATGGAAGGACAGTTACTGATGGATGACTCCTACAGATTGTGCATAGAAGCAAAAGAGAAGTTCATGACCGGTGAGGTATCCACAAGGTTCGATATTGCTCGTATAGCTCCGGCTGTCCCCATTGGAGGGCCTGTATATCGGAAGAATGGGGATAGAGTAGAGGTGGGCTATTCGGAATACTCTCTACTACGAAGCCCTGACAACGCATTAGTGGGATCTAATCCAGACGTAATTGGGTACGACACTGTATCCCACAAGCCTGTGATATGGCGTTATTGGACACAGACAAATAACACTATTAGAGAAGGACCGAACGGAATCACATCCGTGGGGCGATATTTGTTCAACCCATTAGTTTCCTTGACAACTCCCGGTCTTTATCGACAAATCCTGGAGCAGGATTTTGACCCTCCAATCCACCACCCTAATATATATGAAGGTCCTCTCGGGCACACCCTTGACATAGAATTTGATCCGAAGAATAGCCCCAAGGAACTAACAAAAATTATCCATCATTGGTGGGGAACATGGTCCTTTACAAGTAATATTTTTTTAAAAAGAACTTCCCAGTCGATGAAGTTTAAAGTATCAGTAGGAATCCCATCATTTAATTCGAGTTGTCGATTGCAGTTTAGTACAATCTTTGCAGAATACAAGATGAAAGCCTCTAAATCAATCTGTTTATTTTGGTTGGTTTTCCTGATGAGTGCACAGATCGGAACTTCATTCATCAATATGAAAGATACAACAACTGACCTATTCTATGGACCAACATCCACGATTATCCACTGGGCACCTCTATATCCACCTGTCATTCCATGTAACAAGCGTCCCATTCCGGAGCAAGATAGACTGCTTCCGAAGAAGATGACCGGGACAAAGTTGGCACACATCACCAACTCAACAGCGCACGGATATCTGTGCACAAAGGCGATCTGGACTGTCACGTGTGCAGAGGGATTCTTTGGGGGCCGAACACTGACCCACAAGATTCATCCGACTTTACCGTCGTTATCTGAATGTCAGGACGCCGTGAGGTTGTATAAGACAAATCATCACACTGGTTTCGGTTTTCCCGTGGAAAGATGCGGGTGGATGGGAACCAATACAGAATCTGCTGTAAACATTCAGATCTCAGAGTCTTTTATCCATGTCGACCCGTACAGCCAAAAGTATATCGATGCAAGATTCATCGGAGGATCTTGTGGAGAGCCCCCGTGCAAACTCAACACATTGGACACGTTGTGGATGAACACAAGCACTGTTCCAAAGATGTGCCTACAGAGGACCAAAATTGATATATTCATCAAAAATATGAACACGACCGAGTTTTACTCTAATGATCTCGTGGCCACTACTTTGGATGGGGCTTGCCATCTCAAAGTCTGTGGCGAGAGAGGGATACGTCTTGTGACCGGTGAATGGATGAATATCATGGCCAAAACCACTATCGAGGCGGACTGGTTTAAAACACTAGAGAATTGTCCCACCTTATCTGAGATACAGGATGTGTCTCTGAAAGGGATCATGAATCATATGGAAGGACAGTTACTGATGGATGACTCCTACAGATTATGCATAGAAGCAAAAGAGAAGTTCATGACCGGTGAGGTAACCACAAGGTTCGATATTGCTCGTATAGCTCCGGCTGTCCCCATTGGAGGGTACGACACTGTATCCCACAAGCCTGTGATATGGCGTTATTGGACACAGACAAATAACACTATTAGAGAAGGACCGAACGGAATCACATCCGTGGGGCGATATTTGATCAACCCATTAGTTTCCTTGACAAATCCCGGTCTTTATCGACAAATCCTGGAGCAGGATTTTGACCCTCCAATCCACCACCCTAATATATATGAAGGTCCTCTCGGGCACACCCTTGACATAGAATTTGATCCGAAGAATAGCCCCAAGGAACTAACAAAAATTATCCATCATTGGTGGGAAACATGGTCCTTTACCAGATGGTTTTGGATCCTCTTAGGGTGTGTAGTATCCATCTCAGTGCTCTCCTTTCTTGTGAAGTGTTCCATTGCCCGGAGAAGGCGAGCAGAACAAATCCCAGTAATTTACCAAGCTTGTCCTTCTCCATCGGTGAAGATCGGGGTTCCAACACGTATCTGATGATTTGTCTATCGGATCTGGGGTTTGACCCGGACATTGAACGCTGACTGTCCTCATTTCCTTAAATCGAGAATAATTATATATTTATAGAAAACCATGCCATAATATCGTATCTCATATATCGAATTCTCGAGTTAATATTTTATATAAAAAAATCCTTCCGGATATGGCAAAAATCGGAAGAAACCTCGCAAATCGAAGCTTTCCGGACGAGAGAAACGTGAAATCGTTAGAACCGCTTCGAACTCCCAAAAATCGCTGAAGCAGATTAAGCAGGAGCTGAATTTGAACGTTTGCCGGGAGACTATTCGTCAAGTTTTGGTCCAAAGTCCGTACATAAAAAGGGCCAAAAAGGCAAAAGCTCCAAACCTTACTCCATCCCACATCGAGAGACGCTTGAACTTTGCAAAAGCCAACATGAATCGACAGTGGACCATGGTAAGTTGTGAAAAGGGCGTATTATTTTAAAGCAATTTTCAGCGTGATTAAGGAATGTTTATTAAAAAGTATGTTTTTTTTTGTTTACTTCCAGATGATCTTCAGTGATGAAAAGAAGTTCAATCTGGATGGTCCCGACGGATTTAATGGATACTGGAGAGATTTGCGGAAAGAAGAACAATATTTCACCACAAGAAATTTTGGTGGCGGTTCATGCATGGTTTGGGCAGGATTCTGTGCATCTGGAAAGCTGGACCTTGCGCTCACGTCGTTCAAAATGAACAGCAAGGACTACATCCAGGTGCTAGAAACGCGTCTTCTACCATTCCTGCGCAGATTTCGACGCAAAAAGTTCACTTTTCAGCAGGACAATGCTGCTATCCACACAAGCAAGGAAACCAAACAGTGGATAAAGGACCACAAAATCGATCTGCTGGATTGGCCAGCGCGCTCCCCAGACCTAAATCCTGTGGAAAACCTCTGGGGAATCCTTGTACGCAGGATTTATGCTGAAGGTAAGCAGTACGCCACTGTTGATGAGCTCAAATCAGCTATTTTGGAGGCATGGGGAAATATTGAGAAGACTGTACTGGAAAACTTGGTTAACAGTATGCCGAACCGAATGTTCCAGGTTATTAACAGGAATGGTAAGGTGACCGATTATTGATACATTAATTTCACTGTTTACATAGCTTTTACTGTGGAATACTATGGAATCCTATACTATCAAACCTCGATTTTCATCCATCTGTCAAATATCATATATCAAAAGATGGCACTCCACACCGAAGCTGATTATGCACGGGTACGCCCCAAGTTAGAGCTCGCTCGTAGCCTTGTTGAGCCCATGAACAACCAAATTAAGTATTTAGTTACAGGCGGATTAACAGAGGCTCAAGCTATTGATGCGGATGGGGACAACAATGAGGACGTCGTTGTTCGAGGAATTGGATCGAACCCCATACAAGAAATGCGCCTTGAGAAAGGAATTCCTCCAACGTATCTTTTACAGTGGTTCTCGGCCAATAAATGGAACAAGCCACCAATTACCCTCCCGAGACCCAGAGCCGGAGCCCACTTAAATGATTACTATCACATACTTGCCTCAATATGTTATGTAGTCTGATGAACGGAGTCTTAAGATTCGATTGGGTCTCATTAGGAGTCTTAATTGGATTCGAAGGCTCCACAATTACTCCCCTAAGTGTCTTCACAGTTCGTCTCACAGAAATCAACACAAATATAGGATCAAGCCAGGACGAAGTCTCCGAGGATATGCTATATGATCTCGCGCTTTTAATTCTCGGAGGTTTTCGAATCCATATGGCTTCGAATCAAACCTATATTGATCGCCTACAAACTGCATTAAAAGCTCAGTTGATGAACCCTGACTTTGCAGATGGTGTCGAAGTGGCGGTGACTAATTTTGCTCAGCTTTATTCTGATCCCGAGTTCGTAAAGTTAACCTGTGGAATAGACATGTTCTTTGCTGTTTTTCCCCAACATAACAGAGCGAAACTCAGATTCGGTACTTTAATCATGGCACACAAAGACTGTACTGGTCTCTCTGCCATAACTGCAGGGTGTGAATTGATGCACCACACCACACGCGTATTCTCCCGGTGGTTGATGACACCGGTTCTGAGATCTGACATGAATCGGATGACAATCCCGGGACAGGAAATCTGTATCCCGTATTCTTATAGCCCCTACCTGTCTGGTCTGGGGATTGTTGACAAAAGTCCGTATTCTGCTGCACTAAATTGCGGACTCCATATGTTCACCCACATGATTGGGTGTGCTGTGCCCATGGCTAGATCGGTTAATGCAATCTATTTCCAGCCGTCTGGCCTCCAATCCATTATTGATAACGCAATACTCTTCATTTACGCCCACTCATGCACTGGATCTCTCCAGATGCAATTCTTTAGAGCGTCGGAGGTTGCAACCGTCAAGAAGGTAGAGGAAGAATCTAGACAATACATGGAGGAGATGAGGAAGAGGTTGCAGGACTTCAAGGAAGAAGAGAACCAAAATCCAGAGTCTGGCGAAGAAGAAGAGGAACCTTCCCGAGCTAGCACTCCGGATTCATCTGTAAGCGGAGGGGGAGGGGAAAACCTAGACGACCTTGACAGTGTATCGGAGTTGGGAGGAGTCGTGGAGGGAGAACCGACCAGTCGAGATGCCCTCGACTGGTACATGTACATCTCCCGTTACTACCATGGGTCCCTCCCCTCAAGAATGAAGGCTGTGGCTTATGATAGCTGACAGACGACAGACCGAATACTGTCGGCGAGTTCGTTAAACGAATGAGCAAAAATGTTCAACCTTAAATATGAACCAGCAGAAGCGAAGTCAATTTTCATATTTACTTGTAAAAGCGAACAATATATGAAATGGTCCTAAATAAAATGGACAGCAGAAATCAATAAAGTTGCTCTAAAAAATTAGATTTATTCATTAGTCGTAAGTTAATCATTACAAAATACTGTACAATTGAAGTACTCAATAAAACATTCACAACTACTTTGAAGTTCAACAAAATTTGTTTCATTTGTTCTAAAATGTAGGTGGTCTTAAGCTAAATGGACACAGTGTATACTGGAATACGAACAAGGACACTATTGGATACAAAGTTCACCTGGACCGACTACCGATGGAAGTAAATTGCCAGATAAGACGTCCAACGAAACGGGAAGTACTCTCTTTCGTAATGAGCGTTTTCGATCCTCTGGGTCTCATCTCCAACGTCACAATACACGGTAGGATAGTATTGCAGGACCTACACAAGGAGACAGCAGATCGGGACAACCCAATATCCGAAAAATCTCAAGGAAAATGGAAGGATTGGCTTGAACAAATCAAGGCTACGGAGAGCATCAGAATACCGCGATTGCTTTTGAAGAACACAGGATCACACGTGAAATTACACACCTTCGTCGACGCCTCAGAAAAGGCATTCGCAGCAGTTATCTACTGTCGTACCCAGACAGGAGGAGAACCAAGCGTCACATTGATCGCTGCAAAGTCGAGAGTAGCACCAATCAAGGCACTATCGATTCCAAGATTAGAGCTGCAAGCTGCACTACTAGGAGTGCGACTAACAGACACGATAAAAAACGAGACTCGTCTTAAGATAACACAAAATATATTCTGGTCCGACTCGAAAACAGTCCTCGCGTGGATAAATTCGGAACACAGAAGATATAAACCTTTCGTCGCCCACCGGGTTGGTGAAATACTTGACTCAACTACCATGAACCAATGGAGATGGGTACCGACCGCTCAAAATCCCGCGGACGAAGGTACCAAGCCAACAACAAAACAGCCAATATGGGTGTCAGGACCAGAGTTCTATCTGTCCGAAAACTGATCAAACGTAATCCTACCGAGTACACCAACGTTCTTCAGACCGGCCAGCATTTCTTTTCTCTGCAAACTGACAATCAGCACACCACTTCTGTGGTACTTGTTGACGTCACTACTCCCGGTTGGTCTACTTCACTTTCCCAATTACTGCTCGCCATATCTAATCACGCTGGCAACGGTTATCGATACAAAATATTGCTCGACCTACTTCCCCCTCAACACGTGATCACAATTCTAGGTACGTTGCTGGGGAAGACTGGGTTACAGTTCAGGTTTTTGATCCTTAACCCTACCTCTTCATCCCTTGGACCTTACAAAACCCACATAGCGTTATACGAAGCTGAGATACCTGACCAGCCCGTGCCCCAACGTCAAGTTTTCGAGACACGTCTTAAAGCCGTCGACAATCCCATCATACCTCCTAAATCTGTCAATACCTTGAGCGAAGTTGCAGTGTTGGCTGCCGCTGAGTTCCGAACGATACAAACAAAAATACGCGACACCTTGGTCCCTAGGCTCCGAGAAGTCATGTATAATTTCGAGACTCGCTGCAATGTACAGGAACTACTCCGAACGGGTTACAATTATTATGACCTGCAAGAAAAACGTCCCGTTTACCCTGACCCTTGGAATCGTTCGTACGTCGACTACTTCTATGTCTGGAATGGTCGATTCATAAAGTACGACGTCGAAAAGGGTGAGTTCCCTTACTCCTCCGGCGAGCCTCGTTACGCTGTTTATTGTCGTGATACGGAACTCATGTTGGATGAAAAAGTTCTTGCTGTAATCGATAGTCTTAAAGTCGCTTCGACCTCCATGCCTGCGTTTTACTGGTTGAACGGACCCCCGGGGTACGGTAAGACTACTTTGCTAAAAGAGCACTTTAATCATCAAACGGACATAATTTTGTCAGCCACTCGTGCCGGTTCCGCAGAGATCGGTTTAAAAATTATCGAAAAACTCACCAATCCTCCTTACAATATCTCTAAGAAAGACGCCCACCGTATCGTAAAAAACCAAGTCCGCACAATAGCCTCTTTGCTCATCAACAGTACCGGACACGCCCCTGTTCGAGCGTTTGTTGATGAAGCGACTATGGTACATGGTGGTATGGTCGTTTACGCTATGGCTCGCATCCCTTCTATCGCCAAAGTCATCATGGTTGGTGACACTAATCAAATTCCGTATGTAGACCGGTACCACATCGGTAAACTCCAATATTGTCGTCCGCACCTAATCTCTTCACCGTTACCGTCTCTTAACGTAACTTATCGATGTCCGATCGACGTAGTACATGCGTTACGCGACCTGTACCATAACTTCTACACCACTAGTGAAGTCGAACAATCTCTGACTCTCACTGACTTCTCTTCATTTCCTTACCAAGAAGACACTCTTTATTTGACTTTCACTCACGCCGAAAAGACTCAATTCGCTAAGAAGATCCCGAAGTCGTCTAATATCATGACTGTCGCTGAATCTCAAGGTCTGACCCGCAAACACGTTATCGTGTTGCGTGATCAGGTCAACGAACTACAGATATATAACGACGTTAAACAGGCCACTACCGCGATATCCCGCCACACTCACACATTTAAGTATGTCACCAAGAAGAAAAATGACGCGTTGAGCAAATTCATGATTCCTGCTATACAGAAACATTGTGTCGATGGTTTTTTGACCAACTATAACGCGCAAATGAAAACGCAAGCCAACCCCAAAATTAGCGAAACTTTAGCAAAAATGTGCTCTCACGTCGGAATTGGCGGATCATCTATCCCCGTTTGTACTACCGCTGATGAAAAAGTCCGCGTAAATTTTTTATCGCATCGTTCGACGGACGATCTTTCTCCTTCAGAAGATATTCTAATTTTTCCTGATTTCTCCAAGCCCTTTGTTTTAACTACAGATGCTTCTGATAAAGCATTAGGAGCAGTTCTTTTACAAGTCACCGATCAAGGAGAGAGACCAATATCCTTTATTTCCAAATCATTGTCAAAAACCGAGGAAAACTATGCCACCAACGAAAAAGAACTACTGGCTATAGTTTGGGCTTTGAATGCCTTCAGAAATTTCATTTATGGCGCAAAGATTAGCATTTATACTGATCATATGCCTCTAACATTCGCTATTTCTCCTAAAAATTCAAATGCAAAGCTCAAAAGGTGGAAATCCTATGTTGAAGAGCACGATTACGAGATGTTCTACAAAGAAGGTAAGACAAACGTCGTTGCTGATGCGCTATCAAGAGTACAAATGAATTCCCTCACACCAACCATGCATTCCGCCGAAAACGATGACAGCTCATACATCCCTTCCACAGAGTCCCCTATAAACGTGTTTAAAAACCAACTCATTTTCAAAATTGCACCACAATCAAGCTACAAGTTATCTATTCACTTTAAAAAGTTCAAACGACATATATTCACAGAACCATCTTTTAATAGAAAATATCTAACAGAAAAGCTCAAAGATTTTCTTCTTCTAATTGCATATCCGCAGGAGGTTTCCAATTTGCCATTGGTAAAGTGGAAGATGGATGGTTATTCGTGACTTGTCCCATAACAAAAAAGCTCATCGGAATTGAAAAATCCATAATGCGTGAGCCGATTACCGTCGACACTTCATAAGCGATCTGACTCCTTGCCTGTCCGATTCCGCTTATTTCTACATGTTTACATGGTGAAAGAGAACACAAGGTAAAATACTCTCAGAAATCATGGAAGACGCCAGTGGTTTCAATACGGTGGAGACCTCACTTTCCGCCAAACAAAGTGCTTTCGTCGGCACTTTGAACAATTCGGGAGACTCTGGGTTTCGTGAGGGAAACCCCGGGACAATTGCAGAAGGTGAGATGTGGGATGTCATTGACGCAGCAGAGACAGGAAAAGATGCCGCATCTAGTGCTGGGAAGCGCCGTGGGAGATCTGCCGCCACCAGTATACAATCCGACAGTAATGCCATTTCTGGGTCTGGAAGGAACAAACCAGGCTCCGGTGCGCTTAGTGGGGATGCGACGGATGGTCAAAACAGTAACCCGAGCGCTAAGGGGGGCGATGGTCAGGGTGGCTCAGGCGGTACTACGAGCAATGGAGCTGGAGGAGGCAATAGTGGGGGAAACGGACGGCCTGGAGATGCAGGAGATCCACACCCGGGAAGATCTGTTGGGGGTGGAGGCGCTGGAGGGACACCTTCCGCGAGTTCCGGCGCGTCGGCACTCTTGGCCAAGCTGTTCAGCGAGCCATTGCGCGACCCAGTGCCTAGTGGGACGCAGTTTCTACCCTGTGACACAGAGGAAGTGATCGGAGAGAGAGAAGGTAAAGGCACTCAGTACAGTCCGGTCATGTGGGCGGACCCACTTGTTCCTTTGAACATCACGGTTGGATCAGTTAGCTCGGCGATAGACCGGATGCCTGCTGCGGGCGTGAGCGTGAACAACAGATTGGAGATGCATGAGCCGATGCTTACAGAACAGGGGCTGTTGCTTAAAGCGGTGGTCGATACCGAGGTTGCTCCAACAATACTGCGCTCTATGATGCCTGTCAAAGGGATGAAAGACACGAGCGCGCTCATCTGCTTGATGGAAATGTCTAGAAGGACCGGGGTGCAAGCTATGACGGATGAGGCACCACTGATAAAACTGGGACTGTTAATGCATTGTCTCGCGCCGGTGGAGTGGATGGCGTACACGACAAGTTGTGTTCAGAACATGGTCGCCAACGGTTACGCAGACGTGTCTAAAACAACAAGGATATGGACGGATGCACCTGCTAACTCGACGGCTACGCAAATCGGCGTTGAGGCTGGTTCAAGTAATTTGTACTGGAGGACCTTAGCTCAATACTCGCGGCTGATAAGTGGTTCATCCATATCGGCCGACGAAATAAAGGACAGCAATGGCATCACGGTCGATCCGAGTAGGGTAAAATTCATCCCGGTCAAGATGAGTTGGAGAGGTCAATCGTGGTTGGGACCGTACATACTTGCACACACGACAACGAAATGGTGGAATCATGCATTGAACATTTCGATTCCTGTCAACATCCACGACCTTAAGACATCAGCAAACAAGGCCACGATCAAGTGTATTCCCAAAGCATCGACAGTCTACGTTCCTGGTACCTTCAAGTTCATATGCCTCGTGATAGTCGACGTGGTTGAGGCATTGTTCCCGACAACAGAGTCGTTCTACATTGGTAACGCACATAGAGCTACTCATGCTGGTAATTTCGACTTTGGCAAGATAGGGCACAAAATCATCGGACGCAACACAGAGCAACCTGCGAAGGTTGACTCCTTGCCTGTCCGATTCCGCTTATTTCTACATGTCTACATGGTGAAAGAGAACACAAGGTAAAATACTCTCAGAAATCATGGAAGACGCCAGTGGTTTCAATACGGTGGAGACCTCACTTTCCGCCAAACAAAGTGCTTTCGTCGGCACTTTGAACAATTCGGGAGACTCTGGGTTTCGTGAGGGAAACCCCGGGACAATTGCAGAAGGTGAGATGTGGGATGTCATTGACGCAGCAGAGACAGGAAAAAATGCCGCATCTAGTGCTGGGAAGCGCCGTGGGAGATCTGCCGCCACCAGTATACAATCCGACAGTAATGCCATTCCTGGGTCTGGAAGGAACAAACCAGGCTCCGGTGCGCGTAGTGGGGATGCGACGGATGGTCAAAACAGTAACCCGAGCGCTAAGGGGGGCGATGGTCAGGGTGGCTCAGGCGGTACTACGAGCAATGGAGCTGGAGGAGGCAATAGTGGGGGAAACGGACGGCCTGGAGATGCAGGAGATCCACACCCGGGAAGATCTGTTGGGGGTGGAGGCGCTGGAGGGACACCTTCCGCGAGTTCCGGCGCGTCGGCACTCTTGGCCAAGCTGTTCAGCGAGCCATTGCGCGACCCAGTGCCTAGTGGGACGCAGTTTCTACCCTGTGACACAGAGGAAGTGATCGGAGAGAGAGAAGGTAAAGGCACTCAGTACAGTCCGGTCATGTGGGCGGACCCACTTGTTCCTTTGAACATCACGGTTGGATCAGTTAGCTCGGCGATAGACCGGATGCCTGCTGCGGGCGTGAGCGTGAACAACAGATTGGAGATGCATGAGCCGATGCTTACAGAACAGGGGCTGTTGCTTAAAGCGGTGGTCGATACCGAGGTTGCTCCAACAATACTGCGCTCTATGATGCCTGTCAAAGGGATGAAAGACACGAGCGCGCTCATCTGCTTGATGGAAATGTCTAGAAGGACCGGGGTGCAAGCTATGACGGATGAGGCACCACTGATAAGACTGGGACTGTTAATGCATTGTCTCGCGCCGGTGGAGTGGATGGCGTACACGACAAGTTGTGTTCAGAACATGGTCGCCAACGGTTACGCAGACGTGTCTAAAACAACAAGGACATGGACGGATGCACCTGCTAACTCGACGGCTACGCAAATCGGCATTGAGGCTGGTTCAAGTAATTTGTACTGGAGGACCTTAGCTCAATACTCGCGGCTGATAAGCAATGGCAATGGACAGCAATGGCATCACGGTCGATCCGAGTAGGGTAAAATTCATCCCGGTCAAGATGAGTTGGAGAGGTCAATCGTGGTTGGGACCGTACATACTTGCACACACGACAACGAAATGGTGGAATCATGCATTGAACATTTCGATTCCTGCCAACATCCACGACCTTAAGACATCAGCAAACAAGGCCACGATCAAGTGTATTCCCAAAGCATCGACAGTCTACGTTCCTGGTACCTTCAAGTTCATATGCCTCGTGATAGTCGACGTGGTTGAGGCATCGTTCCCGACAACAGAGTCGTTCTACATTGGTAATGCACATAGAGCTACTCATGCTGGTAATTTCGACTTTGGCAAGGTAGGGCACAAAATCATCGGACGCAACACAGAGCAACCTGCGAAGGCAGCGACAATGGTTGACTGCATGGCGGCTTGGAGAGTGATGTGCAAAGGGTTGCTCTCCCATGTCAACCCTGGAGCCAGAGGTCAGGTTGGCAATCTTAGCTACGAGTAGGTTTGCAGGGTTCTCGGTTTGAACAGACGAGGCTAAGCCCAAGAAAAAGACGTCCGTGGACGATGAATACCTGGCATTGTAGAGCGACTTGGGCCTGGGCGATGCTGATGTTCCCGACGACCTTCTTGGGTGGACGGAGAAGTTGGATGAAGTGCGGAAGGAGGACAGCATTGATAGTGATGACGAGGTCCACGATCCCGAGGACCTGACCAGTGAGCACAGAGTCAGTTTGGTGAAAGCTATAATTGACTTAAAGTACGGGCGCAAGGTGATGGACGACACGGAGGTTGACCATGTGTCGGGTGTGTCTTGTATGGATCCTAAGACTGACATAAAGATAGGGGACCACACCGTTCCAGACTGGTTTACGTCTTACAACACCACCGCCACTATGCCTGACAGAGTGAAGTATTACACGTGGTGGAGGGTAGATCCGCTCCATTCCTTCAGCCAAGCCTTGGTCTCGTGCACGAACGGCAACAAACCAGCGTTGGAGGGGTTTGTTTCTGGCGAAATACAGTACGAGTTGACGGAGGCAACGGACCTTGTCAGAATCATGTCTTATGCTGACATTTACATGGATAACTCTGCGTGCACGGGGGCGATAACAGAGCCAATCGATATAGTCAACCGTAGCCTCGGGTTCGGAAGCCTGGTGTTAGCGATAACAGAACTATGGAGGGCAACAGGTGGATTGTCGTTGCCGGACTACAATAGGGTGTCCACGACGTGGAAACTTGTGGACCCTCAGATGAGAACTCTGATCAGCGCGGCGACGTATGGATTTGCAGTTGAATCACCTAACACGACGAATACGGCATGGACGGACACGACGTTCGGCATTGCGAAGGTGATTAAGGAACACCTTGCTGTTACGGACGACAACTGGATGGAGCATTGGTACGGAGGAGTTGTGCCTTGGTGGTTCGTTCAGGCTGTGTTGCTCAAGTTTGGAGGGCAATTGACAGTCAAGACCAACGAGCCCACGAGCGTAAGATTAAACATCGACGAAGACTGGCTGGATGAAATGGGTTACCACATCAAGGCGGGACAATCGTACGCCACAGACATCTCAGTACTTACAAGTTCAATTATGTACGAGAAAAAGGTTCAGAGGAAGGCTATGCCCTATTTCACGATACTAACGCCGACCAAGAACGCCCACGATATGAAAGTCCACTGGACGTCGTGGTATTACAATTACATCAACGACTTGCCAAAGAGTGGATTACGCAGGCGCATGAAAGTGACTCCACCTGATTTCGAAGGTATTGTTGAACTGAACAACATCATATTCCCAGAGAGCAGGAGATTCAAGGGATATGCAAACCCGGAGGCATATGTTGACAGAACGAACAGATACTTGCTGCCGGTTGATCACACGGTGAGAGGAGGGCTGAAGTGGCCGGATCCTTTCGTTGATTGGTTGAAGAAAGGCTTGATCGCGATTGAGCCTCATCTGCTGAACTTGGATGTCGTCGGGGCTGTTGGAGCGGCCCTCGGCCACGTGAATAAGACCATCATTGATTGGCTTAACGAGAAGATTCACGGTGGTGATTCCTTTCGTGACTGACCTGATCAATGACCTTTACGAATAAATATAAATCCAGAATCAGAGGAAATTAATGCTAATTCAACTACGGATGAAAGTGACAGTATGACCCAGCATTCGGTAGACACGGACGATAAATGAATGATCGAAAGTAAGATCAAAATAACAAAAAAAAGAGCAAATATCTATTATAGTGACAAAAAATTAATGTAGCTTTTTATATCTAATTTTAAAACAAAAACCCCAGAAAAAAGTGATTTTATCTTCCATCTATACAAAATAATTTTTCTTCACCTGTATTTTTTTACCATTTTTGAAAGGATTTTTTTAGTCAGTTTTTGATTCCAAGTGTGAAAAATGACTAAAAGATTTGACGAGAACCGTGACTTGATCGCTATCCAAGTCGGAGAATTAGAAAACCAGATCGAAGAATTAATGGGTGTAATGCAACAACGTGAATCTAGAATAGCGGAGGTGGAAGCGTTCGCTACGCACCAACAATCCATTGCAAACGAAGCCGCTGTTGTGCAGCATCAAAATTCGGTAGAAGGCGCTTTGCAAGCCCTTCAGACTCCACAAATTATTAGGATGCTGCCACCATTTGATGGTAACCCCATAAAATTACATTCATTCATAAGATCTAACAAAAACAATTTTATTCCCTACTGTAGCATACTCTATTTCTAAATCCAATCAATGCACAAGACATGTTCCTGCATCATAAATTTCACAAGAACACTTGTAACCTAGTGACAGGCATTCAAGTGCTTGCATCGTCAAATTTAATTAACGACCTCCTTTCCAAATTTATAGACACACATGTTATTTGGACAACAATATGAATTCGGGTTTCGTCACTTGAAAACAAAGCTCAAATATCAACGCGGAACACTCTAGGTAGTTTGGTTCTGCCTGACCCACAGGCTATGCTATGCTAGTCAGCAATATGACAAGCTGTAGCATCTCTGCATCTTCATCCGTTTACCCCAGTATCAATCTATCGACACTATTCGTCTGGTGGACATATTTCAAGTCATTCGATATCTTACAATCTACATGTAAGATTCATCTGGTAAATTTCTTCTCACGCAACATTGTTGCATGAATCGTTTTGAGCAAGCACTCTTTGCTTAACCCCATAGCCAGCAAGTCCAACGTCCATCAACCAACACCCGACGATCAACCGACCAATAGGTGCCGAGCTACACAGCAGTTCAACGAAAAACAAGTTCATATTTCAGACTAGTAAGCATAAGTCAGGAAAGAGCAAGGGAATTGCAACCAAGCGAGACCTCTGTACATGGTAGGAATAAAGGCAGAAACCATTCTTAGTTTAGTGCTCAACCCGTGTAGTCTATTTTATAATTAAAAAAAAACTTCCTCCGAAGACCAATGACGTAACTGGCTAGAGTCGGTAGGGTACGGTAGTGCCGCGTGTGAAAAAGTGTAACTAGTGAATTCGCCTGCTAACTGAGTGCAAGAGAGAAAATCTTCGTGCGAAGGAAACATCTTTGAAGGAACATCAAGGACCTGCGACGAATTCCTGTACATCGGATCATCGGACGGTCGACCGGAACCTCGCTACCCAACAGTTTTATCATCTCATCAACCACTGGCGGAATACCAAGGATTTTTGAGGTGAGTCAAAACTTTATTTCTTATTCTGTATTTTTTTGAAAAAGCGCAGTCGAATAATTAGTGAAAAAAAAAGTTCCTTACAGTGGCGACTGTAAGACCCACTCCCATTGGATAGGTTCCGTAGAAAGCAAACTATGCTTCGTAAAAAAATTGTGCCTGACACCATGCTATGCCCTTATGGAATAGCATTATCAGGGATAAAATCCTTGATAAAGCCAATGATGTGTTGGTGCAGAACCACACACCATCCGTCTGGGCGGACATTAAAAAAACGCTTGAAAATCATTTTAGAGATAAACGAAATTTGGGTACTTTAGTTACCAAAATCTCATACCTCCGTCAAAAATCGAAGACAATTGATGAATTTCACAATGAATGTAGCGAATTACTCGCTGACATCTCGTCAAAAATTGCACTAGATCAAAGTTTGCAACCGTGTGCGAAGGCGCTAATATCTAATTACGAATGCATGATTCGTAATGCATTTGTAGACGGGTGAATTGACCGGTATTCAACGCTCATGTGGCGAGCCGCATTATTTTCTCACGCATTTCGAACGGTTTTGAGGTGTCGTTATCTTTGCCTTTGACTTTCGTTATCTTTACGACACCATAAATAAGCCAGATACAACCGTAGATGCATATACGGTTTAAGATCAGGACAAATTTAAAGAAGAAAACAAAAGAAATTTTGAAAAACAATAATCAAGTGAGTGACATACGGCTACGTACGAGACCAGTTCAGTCCACAGTTTATAGCTGATCCCTTGTATGTGATTGGGTATAAATGGAAACTGCAAGATGACACGGTCCACACAGTAGAGCGCGTGTCAGTGGCTGGCCACGTGGTGTCTGTCACAGGTGTCAAGCGTAAGGGCACAAATCCTCCTGAACTGTCTGACCGCGGTGCAAAACTATGGTCCAATGCGGTGTTAACCCCAGTGGATGCCTCAATGCAGATCAGGAACCTGATACCTCAGTGTGATGACACAGCTGGTGTCCAAATACCATGGTGACCTAGCCACCCTGGCTCGTGATGAAGCGCCATTGCTCAGAATGTTGCTGATGTTCCTAACATTTATGCCGGAAGGATATATGGGAAAGGCGTCCAACACAATAAAGCGTCTACGATTGGGTGCAACACAGGGAGCATGCACAAAGACTCTCCACCTTTATGACAGGAGGGGTGTGTTGACTGACACCATACAGATCCCTGCCGGATGCACTGAATGTGACGTAAGGATATTGCCATTGAGATCGTATGTGGATGCCTATCGCCGCGAGTAATTAATCAACAAGAAAAATAACCCCAGCCATAGGCCCATCGAAGCATAGTCGATGTCGATACCAAAATGAGAAAATGAAATAAAAAGCAGAGCGCAAAACTAGGACCTCCGATTACATAACTTTATTGCACCACTTGAAATAGGACTAAGCATGCATATGCAGATGCACTTGAGCTAGGAAAAACACGCCCACATGTGGCTTAGGAATAGCATAGCTTAAGATTTCATCTCTTTATGTCATTGGTAATAGATAGGAATTAGATTGTAAGCGCTACAAATGTTACACAATTTTACATTTAATAACCACGCCTTATCTAACTAGCCTCAGTTCCAACAACAAGAAAGAAAAAGCAACCTAACGACTATCCGCCTGCCTGAGAGGCCTAGTCTGGACTCGGCGCGCCCGGCCAACGATCCAAGCAACTATCCGCCCTACCAAGAGGGTCTAGCTGAAGGCAATAAAAAAGAGTTAGCCAAACCGATCATTATCACTATATTGATTACATATATGACTGGTACTAAGTTAGCTCACATAACGAACTCAACTGCACATGGATATCTATGCACGAAAGCAATTTGGACAGTTACTTGTGCAGAGGGGTTCTTCGGAGGTCGGACGCTCACTCATAAGATACATCCCACTTTGCCGTCGCTGTCGGAGTGTCAAGATGCAGTAAGACTGTACAAGACAAACCATCATACTGGCATTGGCTTTCCCGTAGAACGATGCGGATGGATGGGGACAAACACAGAATCCTCAGTCAATATCCAGATTTCGGAATCCTTTGTTCATGTAGATCCTTATAGCCCGAAATATATCGATGCACGATTCATTGGGGGATCTTGTGGGGAACCTCCTTGTAAGCTCAACACCCTAGATACATTATGGGTGAACACCAGTGCAGTAACGAAGATGTGCCTACAGAGAACAAAGATTGATATCTTTATCAAAAACATGAACAAGACACGATTCTACTCAAATGATCTTGTAGCTACCACCTTGGATGGAGCTTGCCACCTCAAAGTCTGTGGGGAGAAAGGAATACGTCTCGTCACAGGGGAGTGGATGAACATAATGGCAAAGACTACGGTAGAAGCTGACTGGTTCAAATCACTCGATAATTGCCCGACTTTATCAGAAACCCAGGAACGTACCATGGATCGTTTCTAAAACGTGTATAAAAGATCAAGCTATGACGGTGTTACTATAGAGCACACAAAAACAACTAGACAAATCTAATCAAAATACAAAAATTAGCATAGGTTTAGAGTTAAAGTAATTGTGATCCCATGCAACAAGAGACCAATCCCGGAACAGGATAGACTCCTCCCAAAGAAAATGACTGGTACTAAGTTAGCTCACATAACTAACTCAACTGCACATGGATATCTATGCACGAAAGCAATTTGGACAGTTACTTGTGCAGAGGGGTTCTTCGGAGGTCGGACGCTCACTTATCCCCCTGTGATCCCATGCAAAAAGAGACCAATCCCGGAACAGGATAGACTCCTCCCAAAGAAAATGACTGGTACTAAGTTAGCTCACATAACTAACTCAACTGCACATGGATATATATGCACGAAAGCAATTTGGACAGTTACTTGTGCAGAGGGGTTCTTCGGAGGTCGGACGCTCACTCATAAGATACATCCCACTTTGCCGTCGCTGTCGGAGTGTCAAGATGCAGTAAGACTGTACAAGACAAACCATCATACTGGCATTGGCTTTCCCGTAGAACGATGCGGGTGGATGGGGACAAACACAGAATCCTCAGTCAATATCCAGATTTCGGAATTCTTTGTTCATGTAGATCCTTATAGCCAGAAATATATCGATGCACGATTCATTGGAGGATCTTGTGGGGAACCTCCTTGTAAGCTCAACACCCTAGATACATTATGGGTGAACACCAGTGCAGTAACGAAGATGTGCCTACAGAGAACAAAGATTGATATCTTTATCAAAAACATGAACAAGACAGGATTCTACTCAAATGATCTTGTAGCTACCACCTTGGATGGAGCTTGCCACCTCAAAGTCTGTGGGGAGAAAGGAATACGTCTCGTCACAGGGGAGTGGATGAACATAATGGCAAAGACTACGGTAGAAGCTGACTGGTTCAAATCACTCGATAATTGCCCGACTTTATCAGAAACCCAGGAACGTACCATGGATCGTTTCTAAAACGTGTATAAAAGATCAAGCTATGACGGTGTTACTATAGAGCACACAAAAACAACTAGACAAATCTAATCAAAATACTCTTTCAGAGGTTTATTCCGGCGTTCGAGATGTCATCAATATGTTTCCTCACGTCGAGAGTCGTAGATCGTTCATGCACAGGCTATGTTGATGTTCGAGCCCAGCTCCATCAAACCCGGAACAGGATAGACTCCTCCCAAAGAAAATGACTGGTACTAAGTTAGCTCACATAACTAACTCAACTGCACATGGATATCTATGCACGAAAGCAATTTGGACAGTTACTTGTGCAGAGGGGTTCTTCGGAGGTCGGACGCTCACTCATAAGATACATCCCACTTTGCCGTCGCTGTCGGAGTGTCAAGATGCAGTAAGACTGTACAAGACAAACCATCATACTGGCATTGGCTTTCCCGTAGAACGATGCGGATGGATGGGGACAAACACAGAATCCTCAGTCAATATCCAGATTTCGGAATCCTTTGTTCATGTAGATCCTTATAGCCAGAAATATATCGATGCACGATTCATTGGGGGATCTTGTGGGGAACCTCCTTGTAAGCTCAACACCCTAGATACATTATGGGTGAACACCAGTGCAGTAACGAAGATGTGCCTACAGAGAACAAAGATTGATATCTTTATCAAAAACATGAACAAGACAGGATTCTACTCAAATGATCTTGTAGCTACCACCTTGGATGGAGCTTGCCACCTCAAAGTCTGTGGGGAGAAAGGAATACGTCTCGTCACAGGGGAGTGGATGAACATAATGGCAAAGACTACGGTAGAAGCTGACTGGTTCAAATCACTCGATAATTGCCCGACTTTATCAGAAACCCAGGAACGTACCATGGATCGTTTCTAGCGCTAGGGTTCTTCTCTCAATTTCCAAAACCTAGGAAAATACCCGCATCGATCAGCGAGTATTCTGATCAATGGGTTCCAACGAATTAGCACACGCTTAAATTATTTAACCCTACTGTTGGCCTTACCGTCTTTTGTCCGAATCTACACTACCGGACAGTCTCAATCACGTGCTTCGAACACAGAATCTACTTTGTAGATTTTAATTTAATTCGCTTTCCAACTGACGAAAACTGCAAAAGGATAACACTAGTTCTTCCAAATAAAAGGCCATTCAATTTTAAAGAAACTTACAATCACAGAACTTTGACTAATGCACTTGTAAATGGAACGTGGCTAACAACTGAATTTTTCAGACTTTGACTATTACGTCTGCTCTACTCAACGAGTCGCACTGAACTTGTTCGACAAAGGTGAACAATCATTGCATTTGCTAAATAGGACGGGCTATCAATTTTGTTTGGAACACAATTCTCTATTGTAATAATTCCGATCGTGCATCCTTTTCACGCCCACACGGTATTGTTTTACTTCATGCGTTTAATTTGCATACGGAAGGTAATAGGAAGCCTTGAATTCGCAGTTATTGCGTTTTTGCGCATCAGGGACTCTACCCAGAATGAGTTCCTGAGTGGAGGCACTCAAAATTTGAATTTTGCGAAAGCTTCAATAGTCTCATTTTTTCTCGCAAGAGTTCGCTCTTGTAGCTTTTGATCATTTATTACACCCAAAACTATGGTGCATATTCATTTTGTTACATATGGATACAAAATTTAAGATAAATAAGAACGGGAATTGCTGTCTTTGTCAGGACAGAGACGACAAAGAGGACATGGTGGCCTGCGACGACTGCGATCGCTGGTTCCACCTGTCCTGCGTAGATTTAATTGAAAAACCTGGAAGAAAAAGACCCCTGGGCATGTTGCAAATGCAACAAGATCAAATTACAAATAAAAGCCCAGGAGGATCAAATAAAAATACTAACGGCAACGCCGAATAAAGAAAACAATTATATCGAAGCCTTCGAGGCGCTAATTGAAAAAAATAAAGGTATCGATGTCAATGCTAGGTCGACGGTTGAGAAGCATGTTTTAAGGCAATCACTAATGGATCTGCCTTACTTTGATGGCAATCACAAAGTTTGGCCACGTTTCAAACAAACCTTCATTCAAACAACAAAAGAAGGCAATTTTTCAGACTTAGAAAACTTAAATCGTCTGCAAAAAAGCCTGAAAGGCGATGCATTGAAGGCAGTCAATTCACTTTTACTGGACTCCAGCAATGTAGACGCAATCATGCAAAAATTAGAAGATTTGTTCGGAAGCGTTGAATCAATTTACTCGGGTTTACTACAAGATGTGATGTCATCAAGAAACCCTAAATTCGATCTCCCGAAAACTATGGTGGATTTCATTTCCGCGATCGGTAACTTAGTTACCAACATGAAATGCCTTAATCATGAGGAATACTTGAATGATCCAAGATTGGTCATAGATCTATCAAGAAAATTGCCAACCAATCTACACCAACAATGGCTACGTCATGTCAATGAAGATAAGGAATTATCTACTTCGTTGAATCCATTTGTTGCCCCTTCATTGGAAGACTTCTATGAGTGGCTGAAGCCGCAAGAGAAACTAGCCACAATGTTGTTGGCAGAAAATACAAACAGATTTGAAAACACACGAAGTGAAAAAAACGGATAGAGTTAACTGTCACAATATGAGCCGATTCAAGTGCATGAAGTGCGGAATGGCCCATAAACTCGCTGCATGCACTGAATTTAGGAAAATGAGTGTTGAAAAAAGAAGGGAATACGTAAAGGAGAAAAATCTTTGCTTCTCCTGCTGTAACCCAAACCATTCGGTAAAAAGTTGTAGGGAAAAAAGAACGTGCAATATAGACGGATGCATTAGTAAGCACAATCGTTTATTGCACCTGAAAACAAACGACACTCCTAAAACGGAAACAAAAACCGTTAATGGCCAAATAAATTACCATGCACAAAATCGTAGCAAGGCGTTTTTCCAAATACTGCCAGTTACTTTGTCCAATGGCAATAATAAAATAAAAACCTACATTTTCTTTGATTCCGCATCTTCCGTGAGTCTAATCGATCAAAATATAGTAAACGAATTAAATCTCACGGGCGTTAGAAATCCTGTATCCTTTGTTTGGACCAACGGCTGCATTCAAGAAGAAAATGATAGCCAAATAGTGCAGGTAAAAGCGGAAGGTTCAAACGGGAAAACATTCCTTTTGAGAAATTTATGCACGATAAAGGCAATCGCTCTTCCGATACAATCCGTCAATGCTCGTTCACTAGAAGAGAAACACCCCTATCTTAAGGGAACTAATTTGGACTCGTATGAAAATGTAGCTCCTACAATATTGATCGGACAACCACACGCCTATCTTTTTAAGGCACTAGAAGAAAGATCGGGTGGATTTAACGAACCCATTGCAACCAAGACAAGATTGGGTTGGGTTCTGTTCGGCAGCAGTCGAACTTCCCCCAGATGTCAATATGATAACATGAACCATGTATTCATACTGAATCAAATCGATGATGAGGAGAAATCCATCAGAGAAATGATGCCAAATTATTTTTCCACTGAAGCATTCGGGGTAAAAGTTCCCAGTAACGCATTGATTGCAAAAACAGACGAACGTGCGTTAAAAATTATCGGTGAAACTCTAAGGGCTACGGAAAACGGCTACGAGATTGGCCTTCTTTGGAAGAAGGACAAGGTTGAACTTTCGGATAGCTTCAAAACTGCTCTTAAACGTTTCTTACAACAAGAGCAGAAACTTGAAAAGGACCAACCATTGAAAACTTGGTACCATGAAAAAATTAATGAATACGTAGCAAAGGGCTATTTAAAAAAGTTGAGTCCGGAGGAATATATGATCGAGAATCCTAAAACGTTTTATTTGCCACATTTTATTGCCATAAATAAAAATAAACAAAAACCTAGAATGGTATTTGATGCAGCAGCAAAAATTGAAGGGATATCTCTGAATTCACAATTACTATCAGGACCCGATATGACCGCTTCATCACTTGGCATCAAAATGTGCTTCCGTGAAAACTCCATCGCCATAGCCGGGGACATCCAGGAAATGTTTCACCGGATTGGGATTATAGAAGAAGATCGGAGTTCACAGCGTATAGTTTCAAGAGAACGCCCAAACACTCCGTTAGATGTATATGAAATGCAAGTCATGACATTTGGAGCAACTGCTCACCCGCTTGTGCACAATTTGTGAAAAATACACATGCGGAAAAATATAAGGAAGAAAGCCCAGAAGCCGTCGAAGCTATCATCCACAATCATTATGTAGATGATTATCTGGATAGTTTCGACGATATGGGAAAGGCTGTAAAAACTGTTACTGATGTCATTCAGATACATGATGAAGCCAATTTCAAAATAAGAAACTTTATCTCTAATTCCAAAACATTATTAAAACAGTTACCTGAAGATCGTATATCACCTGTGAAAGAAGTCAGCCTTGATGACTCAGAAAGCGTTTTCGAAAAGGTTCTGGGAATGTACTGGAACACCAGAGACGACAAATTCTTTTTCAAAATAACACCTTCCAATAAAAATTTAATGGAACCCACCAAACGACAAGTACTCTCCTTCATTATGAGCGTGTATGATCCTTTAGGACTAATCGCCCATATTACAATCGAATCCAAAATATTAATGCAAGATATATGGAGGCTGTATTAGGTACCCGCCTATGTGCTACAGTTAAAAAGGAAATAAGACTGAAAATAAATCAGAGAGTTTACTGGACCGACTCAAAAACAGTCTTAAGCTGGATCAAATCGGAATTAAGAAAGTTTAAACAGTTCGTCCAGCACAGGGTTAGCGAAATACTGGATAGCACTATGGAATCACAATGGCATTATATTAATACGGCAGCTAATCCAGCCGATGAAGGGACTAAAACCACTCATAGAAAGACCATGTGGATTGATGGTCCTTCTTTCTTGAAGGAAGACGAAAATCATTAGCCGTGTGACATGTGCATTCAACATGTCATTCCTATTCCTACATTTTAGCATATCCAGCAGACCACACCAGTGGAAACATGCGATCGTAAATTACCGTCATAGGCATTGAACCATCAGTTCAATGCCTGCTCAAAATAGTCAGCACTTATGGCAACTGCCAGAAGTGTCGGGTAACAATTTATTGAACCATGCTGTTGCCATCCGCAGGCATGGCCCTTTTTGGAATACTCTATCTTTCTCTTTTCCGCATGCATCGATCACTGATAGGTGATCGCCTACATGCTGTTTCACATAGATCGAAGCTTCGAGTGTCTCCAGTAGGACCTTGTAACAAATCAATTTGAAATAAATAATCATTCTTGACTGGAAAGCGCGAGAGTTCATACCTCTAGTGATGACAATCGTCCAAGTAGTGAATGAACGTTACAGTCGGCAAATTACATTGAGAAAGTGACATAAATAACACGGCACCGCTAAAACGTCAAATAGTGAACCCGTGCATAGGTCTATTGGATGCTCAGGAGGAGCAGAACCGTTACTGAATGATGTTTCAAAAGCCGAAGCATCTAGAGCGTAATAGAAAAAAGGCTCAACTGATGGCAAAGACCTACTGGGATCGGTGGTTACATGAATATCTGCCTACGCTGGCAAAAAGGACAAAATGGTCCGAAGCAATAAAAAACGTACAAGAAGGAGATGTCGTAATGATCGCTGACGACGATCAAAAGGCCAGATGGAAAAAGGGTATAATAACAAAAACACATAAATCAAAGGATGGCCAGGTCAGATCGGCTGTCGTAAAAACAGCCACCGGAGAGTATACCCGTCTTGTAATAAAACTAGCCGTTATGGATGTTAGGGCGCCGGAAATTCCCGCCGAAGAAAAAAATCCCGGAACAGAAAATACCAAGGAAAATACGGCAACAAAACGGAGTTCCAACCAACCCGCAGATGAGGCCTGTACATCGAAACAAAGAAAATTTATGGGAAGAACATCCGAGAACATACTGAAAGGGTACGAATTCGGCAAGGCAAAAACCATAGACGTCGACAAAGTTAAAGAAATAGCAGCAGAAATAGCAAAGCCAAAGGTAAAAAAGGCGAAATCCCGAGTAAGACCCGTCACTTGGATGAACTGGATGGTTATATTGTACCTAGCATGTGCAATGTTCGGGACCGCACTGTTTTTTGAAGGCTCGGGATTAATCGCCTACGATTGCGGTAATCCTGAGGTGAACCTCACAAGTTACTCCTTATTAGATGTGGCTTCATGTATTCCTCCATTGAACAACCTAACGACGAATGAAGTACAAATTCAAGTACTGCAACGAAACGCTAAAAGCGATATAAGAGCTTTCCAATGCAAAGTGATAATAAAACGAACTATTAAACACTGTGGCATGCATTCTCATACCTCCGACTACGAAAGGAGTTACGAGTATATAGTAAAAGAGTTCACTTCCGAAGAATGTCGATACTCTCAACAGTTGGGTATAGTAAAATTAACATATGATATTCAACTACGCGAGCTCAAACGCAATGCAACCACCCGCGGGGAAACCCTTATAGTCGGATCCGTGTGGGGCAGCAATTGCAAAGGAGGTACATACAGAACGCCGATATATACCTGGGCTGATGCTTTGGTTTATTACGAGTATGAAATAACTCTACATGATTACGTTGCTACCGTAGATTACGAAAACGATGTGATACATTTAAGAAACGGACTGACTTGTGTATATTCACATGGAAGATGTCTCGACACTGAGGATGGATATATTACATGGGACATGGCATCAAATAATAAATGCGAAGAAACGGAGTATGAAGTGATCTACGAAGGCATTGTAAACAAAACCATGAATGAAAATAAAAACAAACAAATTGAAAAAGCCAATGTTGTTTATAGCACGGTTTCAAACACGCATCTTTTTTCAATAAGGGCAAAGGAACAAACAAAAATATGCGGCCACGTAGGTTTTACAACCGACCACCCGCGCATACTCATAGTCGAAGTGATAGGTTTCAATTCCCCTTTCAGAAGGAAGGCAGCAACAGGGAAAAACTTCGATTTGTTTACCTATTTCAACTCGAAGATAACCTTAGTTGAAAATTATATCGGACAAAGCATGACAGAGCTTTATAACACCGTTATGACGGAAATGTGCAAAGTAGATAAGGCGCTAATGGAGTGTAGAGTATTTAGTTACATCATATCATAAATCACCTGACTTCTTCAGCACATGTTCTGTGATTGATCTCTCTCTCTCTCCTTCTTCATTATTCTATCCTTGTTGCAAACCTCTTATTGATCCCTGATTGGTTTGCCCAAATGAAAAGTAACTCCAAGCACCTCCCACTAGGATAAGCATTGTGTAGAGAACAAATCTATGTATGTAGAATTAAGTGATTTGTAAACTTGAAGATTGAAATAAAGACAGTTTTTATTCAACAGTAGACTCGAGCAGTTGATATCCGGAAAGATATCACATGGCTGACCGTGGACAGGCAACCGAGCCTGAAGACTTATTCAATAGTCAATTAAAACTGTAAAAAGGGCCAAGTGCAAGCGAAAAATCTTGAAAAGTGGAAAAAGTTTAAATTATAAAATAATTGTGAAGTGAGTACCCACAATGGGGAATAATAAATCCAAAACTGCTCAGAATTCAGGGGACCCGCAAGTCCAAATCCTGAATGAACTTGCAATTCATGAAGAGTATCACGCCGACCACGAGTTTAAACCATTAGCGTAACTTGAACTCAATCCTAGAGGGGGCTTGCAACATTAAATCAAAAAAATCGCTTAAGCAAGATGAGAACATAGCATGAGAGTTATAATTTTCTAGGGGGGCTTGATCTTTTCTAGGAGGGGATTAGACCCCCCTAGCCCCCCCGTATTTACGCCAATGGTTTAAACTCAACATCATTTTAGCATTAGTCGGTCTACAGTTAGCAGTGATGTTTTACCAACTGTACAAATTACATACCAAAAGGCAAGCAATGAAGGCTGCTAGATCAATAGCCAACATGCAAAACCCTGCTTAGTGCCTGAAAAAGAACTCGAGTAAGCTGCAAGTGAAATACGAACAATTATGAAAAACCGTCGAAGTGGAATAAGAACAGTTTCGTGACCCGTTAGTATACACCGTTGGCGTTTATAGTGATGAAGTGAAAGCACAAATAAGTGCAAAAATCAAACAAACAAATCAACTGCAGGCGAGACCACGGTCGACAGGAGTCGACCGGCGGGATTAGAAAGCGCATGAGCTCAGCGCCAACACAAACAACAACGATGTGATGCAACGAGACGCCGAGGATCGTATATCGAGCGACAACCGGGAAGCTACGATATAACCGTATACAATTTTATAAGGTAACGTAAACAAATCAACGGATGTGTTTTTTTTACCAGTGGAAAATAATACTTAGAAGTAATGCTTTGATCGTCGAACAAATAATGAAATCGAGCTTCTAATAGGACAAATTCACAAAATTAAAGCAAACTTGAAAAAGGCTCCATTTCGAAAATATTTGAAATTCACACTTGATGAAAAATTACGAAATAGGAACTAAGCATGCATATGCAGATGCACTTGAGCTAGGAAAAACACGCCCACATGTGGCTTAGGAATAGCATAGCTTAAGATTTCATCTCTTTAATAGATAGGAATTAGATTGTAAGCGTTACAAATGTTACACAATTTTACATTTAATAACCAC